>NC_082729.1:32650571-32888171 GCF_030144855.1 Hypanus sabinus | reverse complement strand
CATCCTTAGAGGAGGGAGAGGAACAGTGGTGATGTCAGAAGGGCTGGAACAGAGTTGGCCGTCCCTGGGAGGGCTTGCTCCGAATCACCCATCCCTGGGGAGAGCGTACCTGGAGCATTGCAGGCACCTGTGCTCCGGGAAGGACGGCGGGAGAGGACGGCAGGTTTATTGGAACGACTCCTGAGAGGGAGGGAAACCCCTCCTCCAGCTGGGGAGTCTGCAGAGCAAGTCGACCATTAGGGACATAGGTGGGGGGGGGGGGGGGAGATGCCTTCATTCCGAGATTCAGTTATTCCAGAATGGATTTAAGGATAGGGAGGGGGTGGGAGGGGTTTGATGCGGAGGGGGGGGATCGCAGGTTTGGGTCGGTATCGGGGTTTAGGGTGAGAGTGGGGGTCACTAGTGGGGTCAAGGGAGGGTCAGGGGGCTGGGAGAGAATGTCCTCGTGTATCTGGGTTATTTCCTGTTCTAACAAGTTTAATCCCTTTCCTTTGCAGGATGCATTGAAATCCCAGGCCAGTCCGGGTGAGTTTAACCTCCTTCTCACTTCCAGCCACCCCTACCGCCCGATCAGGAGTTATGGAGGGAGGGAGGGGGTTGCTTGAGATATCTCTGCAGACCGGGCAGCATGGAGTTGACTGAGTCTCCTTACCACCCCACAGGTCACTCGCCCAGCCCTCCGCACTCAGCCTGCCCCCAGGGGATGTCAACAACGACAGGACGAGAGAGGAAGTCCTCTGCCCCGGAGGAAAGGAGGAGAGTGGTCAGCGGCCTGGGCGCAGCCACGGTTCCTCGGATAACCGGACCCCGAGAGTACCAACCTCTACAGGTAAACACATGGAGCAGGTGCAAAGTGGGGTAGCTCAGGCTGCAGGCTCTCTCACCCCTCTCCTTGTTGACAAGGGTCTATTCACTCCTTCCTCCCCTTCCCTCCTACCCCCACCTCACTCCTCCTACCCCCACCCACCCTCCTCCCCTTCTGCCCTTCACCACCCCCATACCCCCTCCACCCTCCCATACCCCCTCCTGCCCCGCTTACCTCCTCTTACCCACCTCCTCCCTCTCTCCCTCTCTCTCTCCCTCACTCTCTCTCTCTCCCCCGCCCTCTCGCTCCCTCCCTCTCTCCTCTCTCTCTCTCTTTCTCCCTCCCTCTCCATCTCCCTCCCTCACACACTCTCTCTCTCTCTCTCTTTTTTACTCGCTCTCACTCTCTCAGAAGATCCAAGCTAATGAGGTCTGACTGTGTCTGATGGGTTGTGATGAGGGGTGACCAGGTCTGACATGGTGTCTCTCTCGGTTACAGAGGGTCCGGGCCCACCGCGATTCCAGCTTTTACTGGGAGATTCCCAACAGTGAAATTAACATTCAGAAACGAATTGGCTCCGGCTCTTTCGGGACAGTCTTCAAGGCCAAATGGCATGGTATGGACCCCCCCCATCAGTAACTCCTTCCCCATCACCCATAATTCCCACTCCCCCTAACTTAAATTCCTTCCACCCACTGGTAACACCCTCCCCTCCCCACCAGTAATCCCTCCCCATCCGTAACCCCCTCTCTAACCATAACCCCCTCTCTGACCGTAACCCCCTCCCCATCAGTTTATGCCCCTCCCTGTCCGTAACCCTCTCACAGTCTGTAACCCCGATGCATCTGTAACCTGTCCCACTCCTAACCCCCTCCATAGTCTGTAACCACCTGTCCATTGGTAAGCCTTTCCCTCACCCCACCGTGCTCCTGTACCCCGTTCCCCCGAAACAGCCACCATGCCCCCAGACTCCTGCCATTTCTCCATCTGATGTTGCTTCTGTGCCCCTGCCCCAGGTGACGTGGCCATCAAGATCCTGAAAGTGACGTGTGCCACCCCCGAGCAGTTTCACGCCTTTAAGAATGAGGTACAGGTGTTGAGGTACGTCCAGGGGGCATGTTTTAGGTCTTACAAAACAGCTGGATGAACTCAGCAGTTCGGGCAGTATCCGGTGAGATGAGCAGTCAACGTTTCAGCCGAGACCCGTCGTCAGCACTGAAGACGGAGGGGGCAGGGGCCATATAAAGAAGGTGGGGAGAGGGTGAAAAACCAATCAGAGTAAGAATCAAGGGGTGGGGGGGAAGCAGGGAGGGGAGAGGCAGGAGAGGTGACGAAGGAATTTCAGGGGAAAGCACTATGGGTAGTAGAAGAAGGCAGAGTCATGAGAGATTTCCTGACGAAGGGTCTCGACCCGAAACATTGCCTGCTTCTTTCAATGAATGCTGCCCGACCTGATGAATTCTTACAGCCTTTTTGTACGTCTTGATTTCACCACAGCACCTACAGTGTACTTGATGGTTTTGTCTGTTGGTACCATCTAAACATGGAGAGACTCTATCATGATGGAGTCTCTCATTGGGTAGCCCATGTCCGTCTGTGTGAGGAGCTTCCCCAGTAAGAAAAAATGGGTCCGTAGGACACTGTCAGAATTCCGTTGATCCCAGAACACTGGGAGTTTATTCATTCCCAGTTGGACTGTCTGATCCTAAAACAAAGACAGAGTTTATTCATTCTGAAACTCAGTAGAATTCCGGTTCAGACCTGGGACTGGGTGAGAGTCGATTCAGACCTGGGACTCAGTTGGAGTCGATTCAGACCTGGGACTCAGTTGCAGTCGATTCAGACCTGGGACTCGGTTGTAGTCGATTCGGACCTGCGACTCGGTTGTAGTCGATTCACACCTGCGACTCGGTTGGAGTCGATTCAGACCTGGGACTCGGTTGCAGTCGATTCAGACCTGGGACTCAGTTGCAGTCGATTCGGATCTGGGAATCGGTTGCAGTCGATTCGGACCTGGGACTCAGTTGCAGTCGTTTCGGACCTGGGACTCGGTTGCAGTCGATTCGGACCTGGGACTCGGTTGTAGTCGATTCGGACCTGCGACTCGGTTGTAGTCGATTCAGACCTGCGACTCGGTTGGAGTCGATTCAGACCTGGGACTCGGTTGTAGTCGTTTCGGACCTGGGACTCGGTGAGAGTCGATTCGGACCTGGGACTCGGTGAGAGTCGATTCGGACCTGGGACTCGGTGAGAGTCGATTCGGACCTGGGACTCGGTGAGAGTCGATTCGGACCTGGGACTCGGTGAGAGTCGATTCAGACCTGGGACACTGTTGTAGTCGATTCGGACCTGGGACTCGGTGAGTCTCGATTCGGACCTGGGACTCGGTTGTAGTCGATTCGGACCTGGGACTCGGTGAGTCTCGATTCGGACCTGGGACTCGGTTCTAGTCGATTCGGACCTGGGATTCAGTTGGAGTCGATTCGGACCTGGGACTCGGTTGTAGTCAATTCTGGCCTGGGACTCGGTTGTAGTCGATTCGGACCTGTGACTCGGTGAGAGTCGATTCGGACCTGGGACTCGGTGAGACTCGATTCGGACCTGGGACTCAGTGTGAGTCGATTCAGACCTGGGACTCGGTTGTAGTCGATTCGGACCTGGGACTCAGTGTGAGTCGATTCAGACCTGGGACTCAGTGTGAGTCGATTCGGACCTGGGACTCAGTGTGAGTCGATTCGGACCTGGGACTCAGTGTGAGTCGATTCAGACCTGGGAGCCGGTGAGAGTATGTTCAGACCTGGGACTCGGTGAGAGTATGTTCAGACCTGGGACTCGGTGAGAGTATGTTCAGACCTGGGACTCGGTGAGAGTATGTTCAGACCTGGGAACCTTTGGGAGTCGATTCTGTCCTGGTACTCGGAGTCGATTCGGACCTGGGACTCGGTTGTAGTCGATTTGGCCCTGGTACTCAGTTGTAGTCGATTCGGACCTGGGACTCGGTTGTAGTCGATTCGGACCTGAGACTCGGTGAGAGTCGATTCGGACCTGGGACTCGGTGAGAGTCGATTCGGACCTGGGACTCGGTTGTAGTCGATTCGGACCTGGGACTCGGTTGTAGTCGATTCGGACCTGGGACTCGGTTGTAGTCGATTCAGACCTGGGACTCGGTTGTAGTCGATTCAGACCTGGGACTCGGTTGGAGTCGATTCAGACCTGGGACTCGGTTGGAGTCGATTCAGACCTGGGACTCGGTTGGAGTCGATTCAGACCTGGGACTCGGTTGTAGTCGATTCAGACATGGGACTCGGTGAGAGTATGTTCAGACCTGGGACTCGGTGAGAGTATGTTCAGACCTGGGACTCGGTGAGAGTATGTTCAGACCTGGGACTCGGTGAGAGTATGTTCAGACCTGGGAACCTTTGGGAGTCGATTCTGTCCTGGTACTCGGAGTCGATTCGGACCTGGGACTCGGTTGTAGTCGATTTGGCCCTGGTACTCAGTTGTAGTCGATTCGGACCTGGGACTCGGTTCTAGTCGTTTCGGACCTGGGACTCGGAGAGAGTCGATTCGGACCTGGGACTCTGTTGTAGTCGATTCGGACCTGGGACTCGGTTGTAGTCGATTCGGACCTGGGACTCGGTGAGAGTCGATTCGGACATGGGACTCGGTTGTAGTCGATTCGGACCTGGGACTCGGTGAGAGTCGATTCGGACATGGGACTCGGTTGTAGTCGATTCGGACCTGGGACCCGGTTGGAGTCGATTCAGACATGGGAGTCGGTTCTAGTCGATTCAGACCTGGGACCTGGTTGGAGTCGATTCGGACCTGGTACTCGGTTCTAGTCGATTCAGACATGGGACTCAGTTCGAGTCGATTCGGATCTGGGAATTCGGACCTGGGACTCGGTTGTAGTCGATTCAGACCTGGGACTTTGTTGCAGTCGATTCAGACCTGGGACTCAGTTGCAGTCGATTCGGACCTGGGACTCGGTTGTAATCGATTCAGACCTGCGACTCGGTTGGAGTCGATTCAGACCTGGGACTCGGTTGCAGTCGATTCGGACCTGGGACTCAGTTGCAGTCGATTCGGACCTGGGACTCGGTTGTAGTCGATTCGGACCTGGGACTCAGTTTTAGTCGATTCGGACCTGGGACCCGGTGAGAGTCGATTCGGACCTGGGACTCGGTTGTAGTCGATTCAGACCTGGGACTCTGTTGTAGTCGATTCGGACCTGGGACTCGGTGAGTCTCGATTCGGACCTGGGACTCGGTTGTAGTCGATTCGGACCTGGGACTCGGTGAGTCTCGATTCGGACCTGGGACTCGGTTCTAGTCGATTCGGACCTGGGATTCGGTTGGAGTCGATTCGGACCTGGGACTCGGTTGTAGTCAATTCTGGCCTGGGACTCGGTTGTAGTCGATTCGGACCTGTGACTCGGTGAGAGTCGATTCGGACCTGGGACTCGGTGAGACTCGATTCGGACCTGGGACTCAGTGTGAGTCGATTCAGACCTGGGAGCCGGTGAGAGTATGTTCAGACCTGGGACTCGGTGAGAGTATGTTCAGACCTGGGACTCGGTGAGAGTATGTTCAGACCTGGGACTCGGTGAGAGTATGTTCAGACCTGGGAACCTTTGGGAGTCGATTCTGTCCTGGTACTCGGAGTCGATTCGGACCTGGGACTCGGTTGTAGTCGATTTGGCCCTGGTACTCAGTTGTAGTCGATTCGGACCTGGGACTCGGTTGTAGTTGATTCGGACCTGGGACTCGGTGAGAGTCGATTCGGACCTGGGACTCGGTGAGAGTCGATTCGGACCTGGGACTCGGTGAGAGTCGATTCGGACCTGGGACTCGGTGAGAGTCGATTCGGACCTGGGACTCGGTGAGAGTCGATTCGGACCTGGGACTCTGCTGTAGTCGATTCGGACCTGGGACTCGGTTGTAGTCGATTCGGACCTGGGACTCGGTTGTAGTCGATTCGGACCTGGGACTCGGTTGGAGTCGATTCGGACCTGGGACTCGGTTGGAGTCGATTCGGACCTGGGACTCGGTTGTAGTCGATTCGGACCTGGGACTCGGTTGGAGTCGATTCGGACCTGGGACTCGGTTGGAGTCGATTCGGACCTGGGACTCGGTTGGAGTCGATTCGGACCTGGGACTCGGTTGGAGTCGATTCGGACCTGGGACTCGGTTGGAGGCGATTCAGACCTGGGACTCGGTTGTAGTCGATTCAGACCTGGGACTCGGTTGGAGTCGATTCAGACCTGGGACTCGGTTGGAGTCGATTCGGACCTGTGACTCGGTGAGAGTCGATTCGGACCTGGGACTCGGTGAGACTCTATTCGGACCTGGGACTCAGTGTGAGTCGATTCAGACCTGGGACTCGGTTGTAGTCGATTCGGACCTGGGACTCAGTGTGAGTCGATTCAGACCTGGGACTCAGTGTGAGTCGATTCGGACCTGGGACTCAGTGTGAGTCGATTCGGACCTGGGACTCAGTGTGAGTCGTTTCGGACCTGGGACTCAGTGTGAGTCGATTCAGACCTGTGAGCCGGTGAGAGTATGTTCAGACCTGGGAGCCGGTGAAAGTATGTTCAGACCTGGGACTCGGTGAGAGTATGTTCAGACCTGGGACTCGGTGAGAGTATGTTCAGACCTGGGACTCGGTGAGAGTATGTTCAGACCTGGGACTCGGTGAGAGTATGTTCAGACCTGGGAACCTTTGGGAGTCGATTCTGTTCTGGTACTTGGAGTCGATTCGGACCTGGGACTCGGTTGTAGTCGATTCGGCCCTGGTACTCAGTTGTAGTCGATTCGGACCTGGGACTCGGTTGTAGTCGATTCGGACCTGGGACTCGGTGAGAGTCGATTCGGACCTGGGACTCGGTGAGAGTCGATTCGGACCTGGGACTCGGTGAGAGTCGATTCGGACCTGGGACTCGGTGAGAGTCGATTCGGACCTGGGACTCGGTGAGAGTCGATTCGGACCTGGGACTCTGCTGTAGTCGATTCGGACCTGGGACTCTGCTGTAGTCGATTCGGACCTGGGACTCGGTTGTAGTCGATTCGGACCTGGGACTCGGTTGTAGTCGATTCGGACCTGGGACTCGGTTGGAGTCGATTCGGACCTGGGACTCGGTTGTAGTCGATTCGGACCTGGGACTCGGTTGTAGTCGATTCAGACCTGGGACTCGGTTGGAGTCGATTCGGACCTGGGACTCGGTTGGAGTCGATTCAGACCTGGGACTCGGTTGGAGGCGATTCAGACCTGGGACTCGGTTGTAGTCGATTCAGACCTGGGACTCGGTTGGAGTCGATTCAGACCTGGGACTCGGTTGTAGTCGATTCTGGCCTGGGACTCGGTTGGAGTCGATTCGGACCTGTGACTCGGTGAGAGTCGATTCGGACCTGGGACTCGGTGAGACTCGATTCGGACCTGGGACTCAGTGTGAGTCGATTCAGACCTGGGACTCGGTTGTAGTCGATTCGGACCTGGGACTCAGTGTGAGTCGATTCGGACCTGGGACTCAGTGTGAGTCGATTCGGACCTGGGACTCAGTGTGAGTCGTTTCGGACCTGGGACTCAGTGTGAGTCGATTCAGACCTGGGAGCCGGTGAGAGTATGTTCAGACCTGGGAGCCGGTGAAAGTATGTTCAGACCTGGGACTCGGTGAGAGTATGTTCAGACCTGGGACTCGGTGAGAGTATGTTCAGACCTGGGACTCGGTGAGAGTATGTTCAGACCTGGGAACCTTTGGGAGTCGATTCTGTCCTGGTACTCGGAGTCGATTCTGACCTGGGACTCGGTTGTAGTCGATTCGGACCTGGGACTCGGTGAGAGTCGATTCGGACCTGGGACTCTGCTGTAGTCGATTCGGACCTGGGACTCGGTTGTAGTCGATTCGGACCTGGGACTCGGTTGGAGTCGATTCGGACCTGGGACTCGGTTGGAGTCGATTCGGACCTGGGACTCGGTTGTAGTCGATTCGGACCTGGGACTCGGTTGGAGTCGATTCGGACCTGGGACTCGGTTGGAGTCGATTCGGACCTGGGACTCGGTTGGAGTCGATTCGGACCTGGGACTCGGTTGGAGTCGATTCGGACCTGGGACTCGGTTGGAGGCGATTCAGACCTGGGACTCGGTTGTAGTCGATTCAGACCTGGGACTCGGTTGGAGTCGATTCAGACCTGGGACTCGGTTGGAGTCGATTCGGACCTGTGACTCGGTGAGAGTCGATTCGGACCTGGGACTCGGTGAGACTCTATTCGGACCTGGGACTCAGTGTGAGTCGATTCAGACCTGGGACTCGGTTGTAGTCGATTCGGACCTGGGACTCAGTGTGAGTCGATTCAGACCTGGGACTCAGTGTGAGTCGATTCGGACCTGGGACTCAGTGTGAGTCGATTCGGACCTGGGACTCAGTGTGAGTCGTTTCGGACCTGGGACTCAGTGTGAGTCGATTCAGACCTGTGAGCCGGTGAGAGTATGTTCAGACCTGGGAGCCGGTGAAAGTATGTTCAGACCTGGGACTCGGTGAGAGTATGTTCAGACCTGGGACTCGGTGAGAGTATGTTCAGACCTGGGACTCGGTGAGAGTATGTTCAGACCTGGGACTCGGTGAGAGTATGTTCAGACCTGGGAACCTTTGGGAGTCGATTCTGTTCTGGTACTTGGAGTCGATTCGGACCTGGGACTCGGTTGTAGTCGATTCGGCCCTGGTACTCAGTTGTAGTCGATTCGGACCTGGGACTCGGTTGTAGTCGATTCGGACCTGGGACTCGGTTGTAGTCGATTCGGACCTGGGACTCGGTGAGAGTCGATTCGGACCTGGGACTCGGTGAGAGTCGATTCGGACCTGGGACTCGGTGAGAGTCGATTCGGACCTGGGACTCGGTGAGAGTCGATTCGGACCTGGGACTCGGTGAGAGTCGATTCGGACCTGGGACTCTGCTGTAGTCGATTCGGACCTGGGACTCTGCTGTAGTCGATTCGGACCTGGGACTCGGTTGTAGTCGATTCGGACCTGGGACTCGGTTGGAGTCGATTCGGACCTGGGACTCGGTTGGAGTCGATTCGGACCTGGGACTCGGTTGTAGTCGATTCGGACCTGGGACTCGGTTGGAGTCGATTCAGACCTGGGACTCGGTTGGAGTCGATTCGGACCTGGGACTCGGTTGGAGTCGATTCAGACCTGGGACTCGGTTGGAGGCGATTCAGACCTGGGACTCGGTTGTAGTCGATTCAGACCTGGGACTCGGTTGGAGTCGATTCAGACCTGGGACTCGGTTGTAGTCGATTCTGGCCTGGGACTCGGTTGGAGTCGATTCGGACCTGTGACTCGGTGAGAGTCGATTCGGACCTGGGACTCGGTGAGACTCGATTCGGACCTGGGACTCAGTGTGAGTCGATTCAGACCTGGGACTCGGTTGTAGTCGATTCGGACCTGGGACTCAGTGTGAGTCGATTCGGACCTGGGACTCAGTGTGAGTCGATTCGGACCTGGGACTCAGTGTGAGTCGTTTCGGACCTGGGACTCAGTGTGAGTCGATTCAGACCTGGGAGCCGGTGAGAGTATGTTCAGACCTGGGAGCCGGTGAAAGTATGTTCAGACCTGGGACTCGGTGAGAGTATGTTCAGACCTGGGACTCGGTGAGAGTATGTTCAGACCTGGGACTCGGTGAGAGTATGTTCAGACCTGGGACTCGGTGAGAGTATGTTCAGACCTGGGAACCTTTGGGAGTCGATTCTGTCCTGGTACTCGGAGTCGATTCTGACCTGGGACTCGGTTGTAGTCGATTCGGACCTGGGACTCGGTGAGAGTCGATTCGGACCTGGGACTCTGCTGTAGTCGATTCGGACCTGGGACTCGGTTGTAGTCGATTCGGACCTGGGACTCGGTTGTAGTCGATTCCGACCTGGGACTCGGTTGGAGTCGATTCGGTCCTGGGACTCGGTTGTAGTCGATTCAGACCTGGGACTCAGTTGTAGTCGATTCAGACCTGGGACTCGGTTGTAGTCGATTCCGACCTGGGACTCGGTTGTAGTCGATTCAGACCTGGGACTCGGTTCTAGTCGATTCAGACCTGGGATTCAGTTGCAGTCGATTCGGACCTGGGACTCAGTTGTAGTCGATTCAGACCTGGGGCTTGGTTGTAGTCGATTCAGACCTGGGACCCGGTTGGAGTCGATTCAGACATGGGACTCGGTTGTAGTCATTTCGGACCTGGGACTCGGAGAGAGTCGATTCGGACCTGGGACTCTGTTGTAGTCGATTCGGACCTGGGACTCGGTTGTAGTCGATTCGGACCTGGGACTCGGTGAGAGTCGATTCGGATATGGGACTCGGTTGTAGTCGATTCGGACCTGGGACCCGGTTGGAGTCGATTTAGACATGGGAGTCGGTTCTAGTCGATTCAGACCTGGGACCTGGTTGGAGTCGATTCGGACCTGGTGCTCGTTTCTAGTCGATTCAGACATGGGACTCAGTTCGAGTCGATTCGGATCTGGGAATTCGGACCTGGGACTCGGTTGTAGTCGATTCAGACCTGGGACTTAGTTGCAGTCGATTCAGACCTGGGACTTAGTTGCAGTCGATTCGGACCTGGGACTCGGTTGTAGTCGATTCAGACCTGCGACTCGGTTGGAGTCGATTCAGACCTGGGACTCGGTTGCAGTCGATTCGGACCTGGGACTCAGTTGCAGTCGATTCGGACCTGGGACTCGGTTGTAGTCGATTCGGACCTGGGACTCAGTTTTAGTCGATTCGGACCTGGGACCCGGTGAGAGTCGATTCGGACCTGGGACTCGGTGAGAGTCGATTCAGACCTGGGACTCTGTTGTAGTCGATTCGGACCTGTGACTCGGTGAGAGTCGATTCGGACCTGGGACTCGGTGAGACTCGATTCGGACCTGGGACTCAGTGTGAGTCGATTCAGACCTGGGACTCAGTGTGAGTCGATTCGGACCTGGGACTCAGTGTGAGTCGATTCAGACCTGGGACTCGGTGAGAGTATGTTCAGACCTGGGACTCGGTGAGAGTATGTTCAGACCTGGGACTCGGTGAGAATATGTTCAGACCTGGGACTCGGTGAGAGTATGTTCAGACCTGGGACTCGGTGAGAGTATGTTCAGACCTGGGAACCTTTGGGAGTCGATTCTGTCCTGGTACTCGGAGTCGATTCGGACCTGGGACTCGGTTGTAGTCGATTCGGACCTGGGACTCGGTTGTAGTCGATTTGGCCCTGGTACTCGGTTGTAGTCGATTCGGACCTGGGACTCGGTTGTAGTCGATTCGGACCTGGGACTCGGTGAGAGTCGATCCGGACCTGGGACTCGGTGAGAGTCGATCCGGACCTGGGACTCGGTGACAGTCGATTCGGACCTGGGACTCGGTGAGAGTCGATTCGGACCTGGGACTCGGTGAGAGTCGATTCGGACCTGGGACTCGGTGAGAGTCGATTCGGACCTGGGACTCTGCTGTAGTCGATTCGGACCTGGGACTCTGCTGTAGTCGATTCGGACCTGGGACTCGGTTGTAGTCGATTCGGACCTGGGACTCGGTTGTAGTCGATTCGGACCTGGGACTCGGTTGGAGTCGATTCAGACCTGGGACTCGGTTGTAGTCGATTCAGACCTGGGACTCGGTTGGAGTCGATTCAGACCTGGGACTCGGTGAGAGTCGATTCGGACCTGGGACTCTGTTGTAGTCGATTCGGACCTGGGACTCGGTTGTAGTCGATTCGGACCTGGGACTCGGTGAGAGTCGATTCGGACCTGGGACTCGGTGAGAGTCGATTCGGACCTGGGACTCTGTTGTAGTCGATTCGGACCTGGGACTCGGTTGGAGTCGATTCAGACATGGGACTCGGTTCTAGTCGATTCCGACCTGGGACCTGGTTGGAGTCGATTCGGACCTGGTACTCGGTTCTAGTCGATGCAGACATGGGACTCGGTGAGAGTCGATTCGGACCTGGGACTCGGTTGTAGTCGATTCGGACCTGGTACTCGGTTGGAGTCGATTTGGACCTGGGACCAGCTGCGAGTCGATTCCGATCTGGGTCTCGGTTGTAGTCGATTCGGACCTGGGACTCGGTGACAGTCGATTCGGACCTGGGACTCGGTTGTTGTCGATTCGGACCTGGGACTCGGTTGTTGTCGATTCGGACCTGGGACTCGGTTGTAGTCGTTTCGGACCTGGGACTCGGTGAGAGTCGATTCGGACCTGGGACTCGGTGAGAGTCGATTCGGACCTGGGACTCGGTGAGAGTCGATTCGGACCTGGGACTCGGTTGGAGGCGATTCAGACCTGGGACTCGGTTGTAGTCGATTCAGACCTGGGACTCGGTTGGAGTCGATTCAGACCTGGGACTCGGTTGGAGTCGATTCAGACCTGGGACTCGGTTGTAGTCCATTCGGACCTGGGACTCGGTGAGAGTATGTTCAGACCTGGGACTCGGTGAGAGTATGTTCAGACCTGGGAACCTTTGGGAGTCGATTCTGTCCTGGTACTCGGAGTCGATTCGGTCCTGGGACTCGGTTGTAGTCGATTTGGCCCCGGGACTCTGTTGTGGTCGATTCGGACCTGGGACTCGGTTGTAGTCGATTCGGACCTGGGACTCGGTTGTAGTCGATTTGGACCTGGGACTCGGTTGTAGTCGATTCGGACCTGGGACTCGGTTGTAGTCGATTCGGACCTGGGACTCGGTTGTAGTCGATTCGGACCTGGGACTCTGTTGTAGTCGATTCGGACCTGGGACTCTGTTGTAGTCCATTCGGACCTGGGACTCAGTTTTAGTCGATTCAGACCTGGGACCCGGTGCAAGACGATTCAGACCTGGGACCCAGTGGGTGTCGATTCAGACCTGGGACCCGGTGAGAGTACGTTCAGTCATGGGACCAGTTGGGAGTCGATTCTGTCCTGGGATTCGGAGTCGATTCGGTCCAGGGACTCGGTTGGAGTCGATTCGGACCTGGGACTCGGTTGGAGGCGATTCAGACCTGGGACTCGGTTGTAGTCGATTCAGACCTGGGACTCGGTTGGAGTCGATTCAGACCTGGGACTCGGTTGGAGTCGATTCGGACCTGTGACTCGGTGAGAGTCGATTCGGACCTGGGACTCGGTTGTAGTCGATTCGGACCTGGGACTCGGTTGTTGTCGATTCGGACCTGGGATTCGGTGAGAGTCGATTCGGACCTGGGACTCGGTTGTAGTCGTTTCGGACCTGGGACTCGGTGAGAGTCGATTCGGACCTGGGACTCGGTGAGAGTCGATTCGGACCTGGGACTCTGTTGTAGTCGATTCGGACCTGGGACTCGGTTGTAGTCGATTCGGACCTGGGACTCGGTGAGAGTCGATTCGGACCTGGGACTCGGTGAGAGTCGATTCGGACCTGGGACTCTGTTGTAGTCGATTCGGACCTGGGACTCGGTTGGAGTCGATTCAGACATGGGACTCGGTTCTAGTCGATTCCGACCTGGGACCTGGTTGGAGTCGATTCGGACCTGGTACTCGGTTCTAGTCGATGCAGACATGGGACTCGGTGAGAGTCGATTCGGACCTGGGACTCGGTTGTAGTCGATTCGGACCTGGTACTCGGTTGGAGTCGATTTGGACCTGGGACCAGCTGCGAGTCGATTCCGATCTGGGTCTCGGTTGTAGTAGATTCGGACCTGGGACTCGGTGACAGTCGATTCGGACCTGGGACTCGGTTGTTGTCGATTCGGACCTGGGACTCGGTTGTTGTCGATTCGGACCTGGGACTCGGTTGTAGTCGTTTCGGACCTGGGACTCGGTGAGAGTCGATTCGGACCTGGGACTCGGTGAGAGTCGATTCGGACCTGGGACTCGGTGAGAGTCGATTCGGACCTGGGACTCGGTTGGAGGCGATTCAGACCTGGGACTCGGTTGTAGTCGATTCAGACCTGGGACTCGGTTGGAGTCGATTCAGACCTGGGACTCGGTTGGAGTCGATTCAGACCTGGGACTCGGTTGTAGTCCATTCGGACCTGGGACTCGGTGAGAGTATGTTCAGACCTGGGACTCGGTGAGAGTATGTTCAGACCTGGGAACCTTTGGGAGTCGATTCTGTCCTGGTACTCGGAGTCGATTCGGACCTGGGACTCGGTTGTAGTCGATTTGGCCCTGGTACTCAGTTGTAGTCGATTCGGACCTGGGACTCGGTTGTAGTTGATTCGGACCTGGGACTCGGTGAGAGTCGATTCGGACCTGGGACTCGGTGAGAGTCGATTCGGACCTGGGACTCGGTGAGAGTCGATTCGGACCTGGGACTCGGTGAGAGTCGATTCGGACCTGGGACTCGGTGAGAGTCGATTCGGACCTGGGACTCTGCTGTAGTCGATTCGGACCTGGGACTCGGTTGTAGTCGATTCGGACCTGGGACTCGGTTGTAGTCGATTCGGACCTGGGACTCGGTTGGAGTCGATTCGGACCTGGGACTCGGTTGGAGTCGATTCGGACCTGGGACTCGGTTGTAGTCGATTCGGACCTGGGACTCGGTTGGAGTCGATTCGGACCTGGGACTCGGTTGGAGTCGATTCGGACCTGGGACTCGGTTGGAGTCGATTCGGACCTGGGACTCGGTTGGAGTCGATTCGGACCTGGGACTCGGTTGGAGGCGATTCAGACCTGGGACTCGGTTGTAGTCGATTCAGACCTGGGACTCGGTTGGAGTCGATTCAGACCTGGGACTCGGTTGGAGTCGATTCGGACCTGTGACTCGGTGAGAGTCGATTCGGACCTGGGACTCGGTGAGACTCTATTCGGACCTGGGACTCAGTGTGAGTCGATTCAGACCTGGGACTCGGTTGTAGTCGATTCGGACCTGGGACTCAGTGTGAGTCGATTCAGACCTGGGACTCAGTGTGAGTCGATTCGGACCTGGGACTCAGTGTGAGTCGATTCGGACCTGGGACTCAGTGTGAGTCGTTTCGGACCTGGGACTCAGTGTGAGTCGATTCAGACCTGTGAGCCGGTGAGAGTATGTTCAGACCTGGGAGCCGGTGAAAGTATGTTCAGACCTGGGACTCGGTGAGAGTATGTTCAGACCTGGGACTCGGTGAGAGTATGTTCAGACCTGGGACTCGGTGAGAGTATGTTCAGACCTGGGACTCGGTGAGAGTATGTTCAGACCTGGGAACCTTTGGGAGTCGATTCTGTTCTGGTACTTGGAGTCGATTCGGACCTGGGACTCGGTTGTAGTCGATTCGGCCCTGGTACTCAGTTGTAGTCGATTCGGACCTGGGACTCGGTTGTAGTCGATTCGGACCTGGGACTCGGTGAGAGTCGATTCGGACCTGGGACTCGGTGAGAGTCGATTCGGACCTGGGACTCGGTGAGAGTCGATTCGGACCTGGGACTCGGTGAGAGTCGATTCGGACCTGGGACTCGGTGAGAGTCGATTCGGACCTGGGACTCTGCTGTAGTCGATTCGGACCTGGGACTCTGCTGTAGTCGATTCGGACCTGGGACTCGGTTGTAGTCGATTCGGACCTGGGACTCGGTTGTAGTCGATTCGGACCTGGGACTCGGTTGGAGTCGATTCGGACCTGGGACTCGGTTGTAGTCGATTCGGACCTGGGACTCGGTTGTAGTCGATTCAGACCTGGGACTCGGTTGGAGTCGATTCGGACCTGGGACTCGGTTGGAGTCGATTCAGACCTGGGACTCGGTTGGAGGCGATTCAGACCTGGGACTCGGTTGTAGTCGATTCAGACCTGGGACTCGGTTGGAGTCGATTCAGACCTGGGACTCGGTTGTAGTCGATTCTGGCCTGGGACTCGGTTGGAGTCGATTCGGACCTGTGACTCGGTGAGAGTCGATTCGGACCTGGGACTCGGTGAGACTCGATTCGGACCTGGGACTCAGTGTGAGTCGATTCAGACCTGGGACTCGGTTGTAGTCGATTCGGACCTGGGACTCAGTGTGAGTCGATTCGGACCTGGGACTCAGTGTGAGTCGATTCGGACCTGGGACTCAGTGTGAGTCGTTTCGGACCTGGGACTCAGTGTGAGTCGATTCAGACCTGGGAGCCGGTGAGAGTATGTTCAGACCTGGGAGCCGGTGAAAGTATGTTCAGACCTGGGACTCGGTGAGAGTATGTTCAGACCTGGGACTCGGTGAGAGTATGTTCAGACCTGGGACTCGGTGAGAGTATGTTCAGACCTGGGAACCTTTGGGAGTCGATTCTGTCCTGGTACTCGGAGTCGATTCTGACCTGGGACTCGGTTGTAGTCGATTCGGACCTGGGACTCGGTGAGAGTCGATTCGGACCTGGGACTCTGCTGTAGTCGATTCGGACCTGGGACTCGGTTGTAGTCGATTCGGACCTGGGACTCGGTTGGAGTCGATTCGGACCTGGGACTCGGTTGGAGTCGATTCGGACCTGGGACTCGGTTGTAGTCGATTCGGACCTGGGACTCGGTTGGAGTCGATTCGGACCTGGGACTCGGTTGGAGTCGATTCGGACCTGGGACTCGGTTGGAGTCGATTCGGACCTGGGACTCGGTTGGAGTCGATTCGGACCTGGGACTCGGTTGGAGGCGATTCAGACCTGGGACTCGGTTGTAGTCGATTCAGACCTGGGACTCGGTTGGAGTCGATTCAGACCTGGGACTCGGTTGGAGTCGATTCGGACCTGTGACTCGGTGAGAGTCGATTCGGACCTGGGACTCGGTGAGACTCTATTCGGACCTGGGACTCAGTGTGAGTCGATTCAGACCTGGGACTCGGTTGTAGTCGATTCGGACCTGGGACTCAGTGTGAGTCGATTCAGACCTGGGACTCAGTGTGAGTCGATTCGGACCTGGGACTCAGTGTGAGTCGATTCGGACCTGGGACTCAGTGTGAGTCGTTTCGGACCTGGGACTCAGTGTGAGTCGATTCAGACCTGTGAGCCGGTGAGAGTATGTTCAGACCTGGGAGCCGGTGAAAGTATGTTCAGACCTGGGACTCGGTGAGAGTATGTTCAGACCTGGGACTCGGTGAGAGTATGTTCAGACCTGGGACTCGGTGAGAGTATGTTCAGACCTGGGACTCGGTGAGAGTATGTTCAGACCTGGGAACCTTTGGGAGTCGATTCTGTTCTGGTACTTGGAGTCGATTCGGACCTGGGACTCGGTTGTAGTCGATTCGGCCCTGGTACTCAGTTGTAGTCGATTCGGACCTGGGACTCGGTTGTAGTCGATTCGGACCTGGGACTCGGTTGTAGTCGATTCGGACCTGGGACTCGGTGAGAGTCGATTCGGACCTGGGACTCGGTGAGAGTCGATTCGGACCTGGGACTCGGTGAGAGTCGATTCGGACCTGGGACTCGGTGAGAGTCGATTCGGACCTGGGACTCGGTGAGAGTCGATTCGGACCTGGGACTCTGCTGTAGTCGATTCGGACCTGGGACTCTGCTGTAGTCGATTCGGACCTGGGACTCGGTTGTAGTCGATTCGGACCTGGGACTCGGTTGGAGTCGATTCGGACCTGGGACTCGGTTGGAGTCGATTCGGACCTGGGACTCGGTTGTAGTCGATTCGGACCTGGGACTCGGTTGGAGTCGATTCAGACCTGGGACTCGGTTGGAGTCGATTCGGACCTGGGACTCGGTTGGAGTCGATTCAGACCTGGGACTCGGTTGGAGGCGATTCAGACCTGGGACTCGGTTGTAGTCGATTCAGACCTGGGACTCGGTTGGAGTCGATTCAGACCTGGGACTCGGTTGTAGTCGATTCTGGCCTGGGACTCGGTTGGAGTCGATTCGGACCTGTGACTCGGTGAGAGTCGATTCGGACCTGGGACTCGGTGAGACTCGATTCGGACCTGGGACTCAGTGTGAGTCGATTCAGACCTGGGACTCGGTTGTAGTCGATTCGGACCTGGGACTCAGTGTGAGTCGATTCGGACCTGGGACTCAGTGTGAGTCGATTCGGACCTGGGACTCAGTGTGAGTCGTTTCGGACCTGGGACTCAGTGTGAGTCGATTCAGACCTGGGAGCCGGTGAGAGTATGTTCAGACCTGGGAGCCGGTGAAAGTATGTTCAGACCTGGGACTCGGTGAGAGTATGTTCAGACCTGGGACTCGGTGAGAGTATGTTCAGACCTGGGACTCGGTGAGAGTATGTTCAGACCTGGGACTCGGTGAGAGTATGTTCAGACCTGGGAACCTTTGGGAGTCGATTCTGTCCTGGTACTCGGAGTCGATTCTGACCTGGGACTCGGTTGTAGTCGATTCGGACCTGGGACTCGGTGAGAGTCGATTCGGACCTGGGACTCTGCTGTAGTCGATTCGGACCTGGGACTCGGTTGTAGTCGATTCGGACCTGGGACTCGGTTGTAGTCGATTCCGACCTGGGACTCGGTTGGAGTCGATTCGGTCCTGGGACTCGGTTGTAGTCGATTCAGACCTGGGACTCAGTTGTAGTCGATTCAGACCTGGGACTCGGTTGTAGTCGATTCCGACCTGGGACTCGGTTGTAGTCGATTCAGACCTGGGACTCGGTTCTAGTCGATTCAGACCTGGGATTCAGTTGCAGTCGATTCGGACCTGGGACTCAGTTGTAGTCGATTCAGACCTGGGGCTTGGTTGTAGTCGATTCAGACCTGGGACCCGGTTGGAGTCGATTCAGACATG
The DNA here is from genome assembly GCF_030144855.1 of Hypanus sabinus. NCBI lineage: Eukaryota > Metazoa > Chordata > Chondrichthyes > Myliobatiformes > Dasyatidae > Hypanus > Hypanus sabinus. Next base: position 32,869,730 of record NC_082729.1, on the reverse strand, counting down.
GGACTCGGTTGTAGTCATTTCGGACCTGGGACTCGGAGAGAGTCGATTCGGACCTGGGACTCTGTTGTAGTCGATTCGGACCTGGGACTCGGTTGTAGTCGATTCGGACCTGGGACTCGGTGAGAGTCGATTCGGATATGGGACTCGGTTGTAGTCGATTCGGACCTGGGACCCGGTTGGAGTCGATTTAGACATGGGAGTCGGTTCTAGTCGATTCAGACCTGGGACCTGGTTGGAGTCGATTCGGACCTGGTGCTCGTTTCTAGTCGATTCAGACATGGGACTCAGTTCGAGTCGATTCGGATCTGGGAATTCGGACCTGGGACTCGGTTGTAGTCGATTCAGACCTGGGACTTAGTTGCAGTCGATTCAGACCTGGGACTTAGTTGCAGTCGATTCGGACCTGGGACTCGGTTGTAGTCGATTCAGACCTGCGACTCGGTTGGAGTCGATTCAGACCTGGGACTCGGTTGCAGTCGATTCGGACCTGGGACTCAGTTGCAGTCGATTCGGACCTGGGACTCGGTTGTAGTCGATTCGGACCTGGGACTCAGTTTTAGTCGATTCGGACCTGGGACCCGGTGAGAGTCGATTCGGACCTGGGACTCGGTGAGAGTCGATTCAGACCTGGGACTCTGTTGTAGTCGATTCGGACCTGTGACTCGGTGAGAGTCGATTCGGACCTGGGACTCGGTGAGACTCGATTCGGACCTGGGACTCAGTGTGAGTCGATTCAGACCTGGGACTCAGTGTGAGTCGATTCGGACCTGGGACTCAGTGTGAGTCGATTCAGACCTGGGACTCGGTGAGAGTATGTTCAGACCTGGGACTCGGTGAGAGTATGTTCAGACCTGGGACTCGGTGAGAATATGTTCAGACCTGGGACTCGGTGAGAGTATGTTCAGACCTGGGACTCGGTGAGAGTATGTTCAGACCTGGGAACCTTTGGGAGTCGATTCTGTCCTGGTACTCGGAGTCGATTCGGACCTGGGACTCGGTTGTAGTCGATTCGGACCTGGGACTCGGTTGTAGTCGATTTGGCCCTGGTACTCGGTTGTAGTCGATTCGGACCTGGGACTCGGTTGTAGTCGATTCGGACCTGGGACTCGGTGAGAGTCGATCCGGACCTGGGACTCGGTGAGAGTCGATCCGGACCTGGGACTCGGTGACAGTCGATTCGGACCTGGGACTCGGTGAGAGTCGATTCGGACCTGGGACTCGGTGAGAGTCGATTCGGACCTGGGACTCGGTGAGAGTCGATTCGGACCTGGGACTCTGCTGTAGTCGATTCGGACCTGGGACTCTGCTGTAGTCGATTCGGACCTGGGACTCGGTTGTAGTCGATTCGGACCTGGGACTCGGTTGTAGTCGATTCGGACCTGGGACTCGGTTGGAGTCGATTCAGACCTGGGACTCGGTTGTAGTCGATTCAGACCTGGGACTCGGTTGGAGTCGATTCAGACCTGGGACTCGGTGAGAGTCGATTCGGACCTGGGACTCTGTTGTAGTCGATTCGGACCTGGGACTCGGTTGTAGTCGATTCGGACCTGGGACTCGGTGAGAGTCGATTCGGACCTGGGACTCGGTGAGAGTCGATTCGGACCTGGGACTCTGTTGTAGTCGATTCGGACCTGGGACTCGGTTGGAGTCGATTCAGACATGGGACTCGGTTCTAGTCGATTCCGACCTGGGACCTGGTTGGAGTCGATTCGGACCTGGTACTCGGTTCTAGTCGATGCAGACATGGGACTCGGTGAGAGTCGATTCGGACCTGGGACTCGGTTGTAGTCGATTCGGACCTGGTACTCGGTTGGAGTCGATTTGGACCTGGGACCAGCTGCGAGTCGATTCCGATCTGGGTCTCGGTTGTAGTCGATTCGGACCTGGGACTCGGTGACAGTCGATTCGGACCTGGGACTCGGTTGTTGTCGATTCGGACCTGGGACTCGGTTGTTGTCGATTCGGACCTGGGACTCGGTTGTAGTCGTTTCGGACCTGGGACTCGGTGAGAGTCGATTCGGACCTGGGACTCGGTGAGAGTCGATTCGGACCTGGGACTCGGTGAGAGTCGATTCGGACCTGGGACTCGGTTGGAGGCGATTCAGACCTGGGACTCGGTTGTAGTCGATTCAGACCTGGGACTCGGTTGGAGTCGATTCAGACCTGGGACTCGGTTGGAGTCGATTCAGACCTGGGACTCGGTTGTAGTCCATTCGGACCTGGGACTCGGTGAGAGTATGTTCAGACCTGGGACTCGGTGAGAGTATGTTCAGACCTGGGAACCTTTGGGAGTCGATTCTGTCCTGGTACTCGGAGTCGATTCGGTCCTGGGACTCGGTTGTAGTCGATTTGGCCCCGGGACTCTGTTGTGGTCGATTCGGACCTGGGACTCGGTTGTAGTCGATTCGGACCTGGGACTCGGTTGTAGTCGATTTGGACCTGGGACTCGGTTGTAGTCGATTCGGACCTGGGACTCGGTTGTAGTCGATTCGGACCTGGGACTCGGTTGTAGTCGATTCGGACCTGGGACTCTGTTGTAGTCGATTCGGACCTGGGACTCTGTTGTAGTCCATTCGGACCTGGGACTCAGTTTTAGTCGATTCAGACCTGGGACCCGGTGCAAGACGATTCAGACCTGGGACCCAGTGGGTGTCGATTCAGACCTGGGACCCGGTGAGAGTACGTTCAGTCATGGGACCAGTTGGGAGTCGATTCTGTCCTGGGATTCGGAGTCGATTCGGTCCAGGGACTCGGTTGGAGTCGATTCGGACCTGGGACTCGGTTGGAGGCGATTCAGACCTGGGACTCGGTTGTAGTCGATTCAGACCTGGGACTCGGTTGGAGTCGATTCAGACCTGGGACTCGGTTGGAGTCGATTCGGACCTGTGACTCGGTGAGAGTCGATTCGGACCTGGGACTCGGTTGTAGTCGATTCGGACCTGGGACTCGGTTGTTGTCGATTCGGACCTGGGATTCGGTGAGAGTCGATTCGGACCTGGGACTCGGTTGTAGTCGTTTCGGACCTGGGACTCGGTGAGAGTCGATTCGGACCTGGGACTCGGTGAGAGTCGATTCGGACCTGGGACTCTGTTGTAGTCGATTCGGACCTGGGACTCGGTTGTAGTCGATTCGGACCTGGGACTCGGTGAGAGTCGATTCGGACCTGGGACTCGGTGAGAGTCGATTCGGACCTGGGACTCTGTTGTAGTCGATTCGGACCTGGGACTCGGTTGGAGTCGATTCAGACATGGGACTCGGTTCTAGTCGATTCCGACCTGGGACCTGGTTGGAGTCGATTCGGACCTGGTACTCGGTTCTAGTCGATGCAGACATGGGACTCGGTGAGAGTCGATTCGGACCTGGGACTCGGTTGTAGTCGATTCGGACCTGGTACTCGGTTGGAGTCGATTTGGACCTGGGACCAGCTGCGAGTCGATTCCGATCTGGGTCTCGGTTGTAGTAGATTCGGACCTGGGACTCGGTGACAGTCGATTCGGACCTGGGACTCGGTTGTTGTCGATTCGGACCTGGGACTCGGTTGTTGTCGATTCGGACCTGGGACTCGGTTGTAGTCGTTTCGGACCTGGGACTCGGTGAGAGTCGATTCGGACCTGGGACTCGGTGAGAGTCGATTCGGACCTGGGACTCGGTGAGAGTCGATTCGGACCTGGGACTCGGTTGGAGGCGATTCAGACCTGGGACTCGGTTGTAGTCGATTCAGACCTGGGACTCGGTTGGAGTCGATTCAGACCTGGGACTCGGTTGGAGTCGATTCAGACCTGGGACTCGGTTGTAGTCCATTCGGACCTGGGACTCGGTGAGAGTATGTTCAGACCTGGGACTCGGTGAGAGTATGTTCAGACCTGGGAACCTTTGGGAGTCGATTCTGTCCTGGTACTCGGAGTCGATTCGGTCCTGGGACTCGGTTGTAGTCGATTTGGCCCCGGGACTCTGTTGTGGTCGATTCGGACCTGGGACTCGGTTGTAGTCGATTCGGACCTGGGACTCGGTTGTAGTCGATTTGGACCTGGGACTCGGTTGTAGTCGATTCGGACCTGGGACTCGGTTGTAGTCGATTCGGACCTGGGACTCGGTTGTAGTCGATTCGGACCTGGGACTCTGTTGTAGTCGATTCGGACCTGGGACTCTGTTGTAGTCCATTCGGACCTGGGACTCAGTTTTAGTCGATTCAGACCTGGGACCCGGTGCAAGACGATTCAGACCTGGGACCCAGTGGGTGTCGATTCAGACCTGGGACCCGGTGAGAGTACGTTCAGTCATGGGACCAGTTGGGAGTCGATTCTGTCCTGGGATTCGGAGTCGATTCGGTCCAGGGACTCGGTTGGAGTCGATTCGGACCTGGGACTCGGTTGGAGGCGATTCAGACCTGGGACTCGGTTGTAGTCGATTCAGACCTGGGACTCGGTTGGAGTCGATTCAGACCTGGGACTCGGTTGGAGTCGATTCGGACCTGTGACTCGGTGAGAGTCGATTCGGACCTGGGACTCGGTGAGACTCTATTCGGACCTGGGACTCAGTGTGAGTCGATTCAGACCTGGGACTCGGTTGTAGTCGATTCGGACCTGGGACTCAGTGTGAGTCGATTCAGACCTGGGACTCAGTGTGAGTCGATTCGGACCTGGGACTCAGTGTGAGTCGATTCGGACCTGGGACTCAGTGTGAGTCGTTTCGGACCTGGGACTCAGTGTGAGTCGATTCAGACCTGTGAGCCGGTGAGAGTATGTTCAGACCTGGGAGCCGGTGAAAGTATGTTCAGACCTGGGACTCGGTGAGAGTATGTTCAGACCTGGGACTCGGTGAGAGTATGTTCAGACCTGGGACTCGGTGAGAGTATGTTCAGACCTGGGACTCGGTGAGAGTATGTTCAGACCTGGGAACCTTTGGGAGTCGATTCTGTTCTGGTACTTGGAGTCGATTCGGACCTGGGACTCGGTTGTAGTCGATTCGGCCCTGGTACTCAGTTGTAGTCGATTCGGACCTGGGACTCGGTTGTAGTCGATTCGGACCTGGGACTCGGTGAGAGTCGATTCGGACCTGGGACTCGGTGAGAGTCGATTCGGACCTGGGACTCGGTGAGAGTCGATTCGGACCTGGGACTCGGTGAGAGTCGATTCGGACCTGGGACTCGGTGAGAGTCGATTCGGACCTGGGACTCTGCTGTAGTCGATTCGGACCTGGGACTCTGCTGTAGTCGATTCGGACCTGGGACTCGGTTGTAGTCGATTCGGACCTGGGACTCGGTTGGAGTCGATTCGGACCTGGGACTCGGTTGGAGTCGATTCGGACCTGGGACTCGGTTGTAGTCGATTCGGACCTGGGACTCGGTTGTAGTCGATTCAGACCTGGGACTCGGTTGGAGTCGATTCGGACCTGGGACTCGGTTGGAGTCGATTCAGACCTGGGACTCGGTTGGAGGCGATTCAGACCTGGGACTCGGTTGTAGTCGATTCAGACCTGGGACTCGGTTGGAGTCGATTCAGACCTGGGACTCGGTTGTAGTCGATTCTGGCCTGGGACTCGGTTGGAGTCGATTCGGACCTGTGACTCGGTGAGAGTCGATTCGGACCTGGGACTCGGTGAGACTCGATTCGGACCTGGGACTCAGTGTGAGTCGATTCAGACCTGGGACTCGGTTGTAGTCGATTCGGACCTGGGACTCAGTGTGAGTCGATTCGGACCTGGGACTCAGTGTGAGTCGATTCGGACCTGGGACTCAGTGTGAGTCGTTTCGGACCTGGGACTCAGTGTGAGTCGATTCAGACCTGGGAGCCGGTGAGAGTATGTTCAGACCTGGGAGCCGGTGAAAGTATGTTCAGACCTGGGACTCGGTGAGAGTATGTTCAGACCTGGGACTCGGTGAGAGTATGTTCAGACCTGGGACTCGGTGAGAGTATGTTCAGACCTGGGAACCTTTGGGAGTCGATTCTGTCCTGGTACTCGGAGTCGATTCTGACCTGGGACTCGGTTGTAGTCGATTCGGACCTGGGACTCGGTGAGAGTCGATTCGGACCTGGGACTCTGCTGTAGTCGATTCGGACCTGGGACTCGGTTGTAGTCGATTCGGACCTGGGACTCGTTTGGAGTCGATTCGGACCTGGGACTCGGTTGGAGTCGATTCGGACCTGGGACTCGGTTGTAGTCGATTCGGACCTGGGACTCGGTTGGAGTCGATTCGGACCTGGGACTCGGTTGGAGTCGATTCGGACCTGGGACTCGGTTGGAGTCGATTCGGACCTGGGACTCGGTTGGAGGCGATTCAGACCTGGGACTCGGTTGTAGTCGATTCAGACCTGGGACTCGGTTGGAGTCGATTCAGACCTGGGACTCGGTTGGAGTCGATTCGGACCTGTGACTCGGTGAGAGTCGATTCGGACCTGGGACTCGGTGAGACTCTATTCGGACCTGGGACTCAGTGTGAGTCGATTCAGACCTGGGACTCGGTTGTAGTCGATTCGGACCTGGGACTCAGTGTGAGTCGATTCAGACCTGGGACTCAGTGTGAGTCGATTCGGACCTGGGACTCAGTGTGAGTCGATTCGGACCTGGGACTCAGTGTGAGTCGTTTCGGACCTGGGACTCAGTGTGAGTCGATTCAGACCTGTGAGCCGGTGAGAGTATGTTCAGACCTGGGAGCCGGTGAAAGTATGTTCAGACCTGGGACTCGGTGAGAGTATGTTCAGACCTGGGACTCGGTGAGAGTATGTTCAGACCTGGGACTCGGTGAGAGTATGTTCAGACCTGGGACTCGGTGAGAGTATGTTCAGACCTGGGAACCTTTGGGAGTCGATTCTGTTCTGGTACTTGGAGTCGATTCGGACCTGGGACTCGGTTGTAGTCGATTCGGCCCTGGTACTCAGTTGTAGTCGATTCGGACCTGGGACTCGGTTGTAGTCGATTCGGACCTGGGACTCGGTTGTAGTCGATTCGGACCTGGGACTCGGTGAGAGTCGATTCGGACCTGGGACTCGGTGAGAGTCGATTCGGACCTGGGACTCGGTGAGAGTCGATTCGGACCTGGGACTCGGTGAGAGTCGATTCGGACCTGGGACTCGGTGAGAGTCGATTCGGACCTGGGACTCTGCTGTAGTCGATTCGGACCTGGGACTCTGCTGTAGTCGATTCGGACCTGGGACTCGGTTGTAGTCGATTCGGACCTGGGACTCGGTTGGAGTCGATTCGGACCTGGGACTCGGTTGGAGTCGATTCGGACCTGGGACTCGGTTGTAGTCGATTCGGACCTGGGACTCGGTTGGAGTCGATTCAGACCTGGGACTCGGTTGGAGTCGATTCGGACCTGGGACTCGGTTGGAGTCGATTCAGACCTGGGACTCGGTTGGAGGCGATTCAGACCTGGGACTCGGTTGTAGTCGATTCAGACCTGGGACTCGGTTGGAGTCGATTCAGACCTGGGACTCGGTTGTAGTCGATTCTGGCCTGGGACTCGGTTGGAGTCGATTCGGACCTGTGACTCGGTGAGAGTCGATTCGGACCTGGGACTCGGTGAGACTCGATTCGGACCTGGGACTCAGTGTGAGTCGATTCAGACCTGGGACTCGGTTGTAGTCGATTCGGACCTGGGACTCAGTGTGAGTCGATTCGGACCTGGGACTCAGTGTGAGTCGATTCGGACCTGGGACTCAGTGTGAGTCGTTTCGGACCTGGGACTCAGTGTGAGTCGATTCAGACCTGGGAGCCGGTGAGAGTATGTTCAGACCTGGGAGCCGGTGAAAGTATGTTCAGACCTGGGACTCGGTGAGAGTATGTTCAGACCTGGGACTCGGTGAGAGTATGTTCAGACCTGGGACTCGGTGAGAGTATGTTCAGACCTGGGACTCGGTGAGAGTATGTTCAGACCTGGGAACCTTTGGGAGTCGATTCTGTCCTGGTACTCGGAGTCGATTCTGACCTGGGACTCGGTTGTAGTCGATTCGGACCTGGGACTCGGTGAGAGTCGATTCGGACCTGGGACTCTGCTGTAGTCGATTCGGACCTGGGACTCGGTTGTAGTCGATTCGGACCTGGGACTCGGTTGTAGTCGATTCGGACCTGGGACTCGGTTGGAGTCGATTCGGTCCTGGGACTCGGTTGTAGTCGATTCAGACCTGGGACTCAGTTGTAGTCGATTCAGACCTGGGACTCGGTTGTAGTCGATTCCGACCTGGGACTCGGTTGTAGTCGATTCAGACCTGGGACTCGGTTCTAGTCGATTCAGACCTGGGATTCAGTTGCAGTCGATTCGGACCTGGGACTCAGTTGTAGTCGATTCAGACCTGGGTCTTGGTTGTAGTCGATTCAGACCTGGGACCCGGTTGGAGTCGATTCAGACATGGGACTCGGTTGTAGTCATTTCGGACCTGGGACTCGGAGAGAGTCGATTCGGACCTGGGACTCTGTTGTAGTCGATTCGGACCTGGGACTCGGTTGTAGTCGATTCGGACCTGGGACTCGGTGAGAGTCGATTCGGATATGGGACTCGGTTGTAGTCGATTCGGACCTGGGACCCGGTTGGAGTCGATTCAGACATGGGAGTCGGTTCTAGTCGATTCAGACCTGGGACCTGGTTGGAGTCGATTCGGACCTGGTGCTCGTTTCTAGTCGATTCAGACATGGGACTCAGTTCGAGTCGATTCGGATCTGGGAATTCGGACCTGGGACTCGGTTGTAGTCGATTCAGACCTGGGACTTAGTTGCAGTCGATTCAGACCTGGGACTTAGTTGCAGTCGATTCGGACCTGGGACTCGGTTGTAGTCGATTCAGACCTGCGACTCGGTTGGAGTCGATTCAGACCTGGGACTCGGTTGCAGTCGATTCGGACCTGGGACTCAGTTGCAGTCGATTCGGACCTGGGACTCGGTTGTAGTCGATTCGGACCTGGGACTCAGTTTTAGTCGATTCGGACCTGGGACCCGGTGAGAGTCGATTCGGACCTGGGACTCGGTGAGAGTCGATTCAGACCTGGGACTCTGTTGTAGTCGATTCGGACCTGTGACTCGGTGAGAGTCGATTCGGACCTGGGACTCGGTGAGACTCGATTCGGACCTGGGACTCAGTGTGAGTCGATTCAGACCTGGGACTCAGTGTGAGTCGATTCGGACCTGGGACTCAGTGTGAGTCGATTCAGACCTGGGACTCGGTGAGAGTATGTTCAGACCTGGGACTCGGTGAGAGTATGTTCAGACCTGGGACTCGGTGAGAATATGTTCAGACCTGGGACTCGGTGAGAGTATGTTCAGACCTGGGACTCGGTGAGAGTATGTTCAGACCTGGGAACCTTTGGGAGTCGATTCTGTCCTGGTACTCGGAGTCGATTCGGACCTGGGACTCGGTTGTAGTCGATTCGGACCTGGGACTCGGTTGTAGTCGATTTGGCCCTGGTACTCGGTTGTAGTCGATTCGGACCTGGGACTCGGTTGTAGTCGATTCGGACCTGGGACTCGGTGAGAGTCGATCCGGACCTGGGACTCGGTGAGAGTCGATCCGGACCTGGGACTCGGTGACAGTCGATTCGGACCTGGGACTCGGTGAGAGTCGATTCGGACCTGGGACTCGGTGAGAGTCGATTCGGACCTGGGACTCGGTGAGAGTCGATTCGGACCTGGGACTCTGCTGTAGTCGATTCGGACCTGGGACTCTGCTGTAGTCGATTCGGACCTGGGACTCGGTTGTAGTCGATTCGGACCTGGGACTCGGTTGTAGTCGATTCGGACCTGGGACTCGGTTGGAGTCGATTCAGACCTGGGACTCGGTTGTAGTCGATTCAGACCTGGGACTCGGTTGGAGTCGATTCAGACCTGGGACTCGGTTGGAGTCGATTCAGACCTGGGACTCGGTTGTAGTCGATTCAGACCTGGGACTCGGTTGTAGTCGATTCAGACCTGGGACTCGGTTGGAGGCGATTCAGACCTGGGACTCGGTTGTAGTCGATTCAGACCTGGGACTCGGTTGGAGTCGATTCAGACCTGGGACTCGGTTGGAGTCGATTCAGACCTGGGACTCGGTTGTAGTCCATTCGGACCTGGGACTCGTTGAGAGTATGTTCAGACCTGGGACTCGGTGAGAGTATGTTCAGACCTGGGAACCTTTGGGAGTCGATTCTGTCCTGGTACTCGGAGTCGATTCGGTCCTGGGACTCGGTTGTAGTCGATTTGGCCCTGGGACTCTGTTGTGGTCGATTCGGACCTGGGACTCGGTTGTAGTCGATTCGGACCTGGGACTCGGTTGTAGTCGATTTGGACCTGGGACTCGGTTGTAGTCGATTCGGACCTGGGACTCGGTTGTAGTCGATTCGGACCTGGGACTCTGTTGTAGTCGATTCGGACCTGGGACTCTGTTGTAGTCCATTCGGACCTGGGACTCAGTTTTAGTCGATTCAGACCTGGGACCCGGTGCAAGTCGATTCAGACCTGGGACCCAGTGGGTGTCGATTCAGACCTGGGACCCGGTGAGAGTATGTTCAGTCATGGGACCAGTTGGGAGTCGATTCTGTCCTGGGATTCGGAGTCGATTCGGACCAGGGACTCGGTTGGAGTCGATTCGGACCTGGGATCCGGTGCGACTCGATTCAGACCTGGGACTCGGTTGGAGTCAATTCAGAGCTGGGACCCAGTTGGAGTCAATTCGGACCTGGGACTCTGTTGTAGTCGATTCGGACCTGGGACTCGGTTGTAGTCGATTCGGACCTGGGACTCGGTTGTAGTCGATTCGGACCTGGGACTCGGTTGTAGTCGATTCGGACCTGGGACTCGGTTGTTGTCGATTCGGACCTGGGATTCGGTGAGAGTCGATTCGGACCTGGGACTCGGTTGTAGTCGTTTCGGACCTGGGACTCGGTGAGAGTCGATTCGGACCTGGGACTCGGTGAGAGTCGATTCGGACCTGGGACTCTGTTGTAGTCGATTCGGACCTGGGACTCGGTTGTAGTCGATTCGGACCTGGGACTCGGTGAGAGTCGATTCGGACCTGGGACTCGGTGAGAGTCGATTCGGACCTGGGACTCTGTTGTAGTCGATTCGGACCTGGGACTCGGTTGGAGTCGATTCAGACATGGGACTCGGTTCTAGTCGATTCCGACCTGGGACCTGGTTGGAGTCGATTCGGACCTGGTACTCGGTTCTAGTCGATGCAGACATGGGACTCGGTGAGAGTCGATTCGGACCTGGGACTCGGTTGTAGTCGATTCGGACCTGGTACTCGGTTGGAGTCGATTTGGACCTGGGACCAGCTGCGAGTCGATTCCGATCTGGGTCTCGGTTGTAGTCGATTCGGACCTGGGACTCGGTGACAGTCGATTCGGACCTGGGACTCGGTTGTTGTCGATTCGGACCTGGGACTCGGTTGTTGTCGATTCGGACCTGGGACTCGGTTGTAGTCGTTTCGGACCTGGGACTCGGTGAGAGTCGATTCGGACCTGGGACTCGGTGAGAGTCGATTCGGACCTGGGACTCGGTGAGAGTCGATTCGGACCTGGGACTCGGTTGGAGGCGATTCAGACCTGGGACTCGGTTGTAGTCGATTCAGACCTGGGACTCGGTTGGAGTCGATTCAGACCTGGGACTCGGTTGGAGTCGATTCAGACCTGGGACTCGGTTGTAGTCCATTCGGACCTGGGACTCGGTGAGAGTATGTTCAGACCTGGGACTCGGTGAGAGTATGTTCAGACCTGGGAACCTTTGGGAGTCGATTCTGTCCTGGTACTCGGAGTCGATTCGGTCCTGGGACTCGGTTGTAGTCGATTTGGCCCCGGGACTCTGTTGTGGTCGATTCGGACCTGGGACTCGGTTGTAGTCGATTCGGACCTGGGACTCGGTTGTAGTCGATTTGGACCTGGGACTCGGTTGTAGTCGATTCGGACCTGGGACTCGGTTGTAGTCGATTCGGACCTGGGACTCGGTTGTAGTCGATTCGGACCTGGGACTCTGTTGTAGTCGATTCGGACCTGGGACTCTGTTGTAGTCCATTCGGACCTGGGACTCAGTTTTAGTCGATTCAGACCTGGGACCCGGTGCAAGACGATTCAGACCTGGGACCCAGTGGGTGTCGATTCAGACCTGGGACCCGGTGAGAGTACGTTCAGTCATGGGACCAGTTGGGAGTCGATTCTGTCCTGGGATTCGGAGTCGATTCGGTCCAGGGACTCGGTTGGAGTCGATTCGGACCTGGGATCCGGTGCGACTCGATTCAGACCTGGGACTCGGTTGGAGTCGATTCAGAGCTGGGACCCAGTTGGAGTCAATTCGGACCTGGGACTCTGTTGTAGTCGATTCGGACCTGGGACTCGGTTGTAGTCGATTCGGACCTGGGACTCGGTTGTAGTCGATTCGGACCTGGGACTCGGTTGTTGTCGATTCGGACCTGGGACTCGGTGAGAGTCGATTCGGACCTGGGACTCGGTTGTAGTCGTTTCGGACCTGGGACTCGGTGAGAGTCGATTCGGACCTGGGACTCGGTGAGAGTCGATTCGGACCTGGGACTCTGTTGTAGTCGATTCGGACCTGGGACTCGGTTGTAGTCGATTCGGACCTTTTGCTCGGTTCTAGTCGATTCAGACATGGGACTCGGTTCTAGTCGATTCGGACCTGGGACCCGGTTGGAGTCGATTCAGACATGGGACTCGGTTCTAGTCGATTCAGACCTGGGACCTGGTTGGAGTCGATTCGGACCTGGTACTCGGTTCTAGTCGATGCAGACATGGGACTCGGTTCGAGTCGATTCGGATCTCGGACTCGGTTGGAGTCGATTCGGACCTGGGACTTGGTTGTTGTCGATTCCGACCTGGGACTCGGTGAGAGTCGATTCGGACCTGGGACTCGGTTGTAGTCGATTCGGACCTGGTACTCGGTTGGAGTCGATTTGGACCTGGGACCAGCTGCGAGTCGATTCCGATCTGGGTCTCGGTTGTAGTCGATTCGGACCTGGGACTCGGTGACAGTCGATTCGGACCTGGGACTCGGTTGTTGTCGATTCGGACCTGGGACTCGGTTGTTGTCGATTCGGACCTGGGACTCGGTGAGAGTCGATTCGGACCTGGGACTCGGTTGTAGTCGTTTCGGACCTGGGACTCGGTGAGAGTCGATTCGGACCTGGGACTCGGTGAGAGTCGATTCGGACCTGGGACTCGGTGAGAGTCGATTCGGACCTGGGACTCGGTGAGAGTCGATTCGGACCTGGGACTCGGTGAGAGTCGATTCGGATCTGGGACTCAGTTGGAGTCGATTCAGACCTGGGACTCGGTTGTAGTCGATTCGGACCTGGGACTCGGTTGTAGTCGATTCGGACCTGGGACTCGGTTGTTGTCGATTCGGACCTGGGACTCGGTTGTTGTCGATTCGGACCTGGGACTCGGTGAGAGTCGATTCGGACCTGGGACTCGGTTGTAGTCGTTTCGGACCTGGGACTCGGTGTGAGTCGATTCGGACCTGGGACTCGGTGAGAGTCGATTCGGACCTGGGACTCGGTGAGAGTCGATTCGGACCTGGGACTCGGTGAGAGTCGATTCGGACCTGGGACTCGGTGAGAGTCGATTCGGACCTGGGACTCTGTTGTAGTCGATTCGGACCTGGGACTCGGTTGTAGTCGATTCGGACCTGGGACTCGGTTCTAGTTGATTCGGACATGGGACTCGGTTGTAGTCGATTCGGACCTGGGAACCGGTTGGAGTCGATTCAGACATGGGACTCGGTTCTAGTCGATTCAGACCTGGGACCTGGTTGGAGTCGATTCGGACCTGGTACTCGGTTCTAGTCGATTCAGACATGGGACTCAGTTCGAGTCGATTCGGATCTGGGAATTCGGACCTGGGACTCGGTTGTAGTCGATTCAGACCTGGGACTTAGTTGCAGTCGATTCAGACCTGGGACTTAGTTGCAGTCGATTCGGACCTGGGACTCGGTTGTAGTCGATTCAGACCTGCGACTCGGTTGGAGTCGATTCAGACCTGCGACTCGGTTGCAGTCGATTCGGACCTGGGACTCGGTTGTAGTCGATTCAGACCTGGGACTTAGTTGCAGTCGATTCATACCTGGGACTTAGTTGCAGTCGATTCGGACCTGGGACTCGGTTGTAGTCGATTCAGACCTGCGACTCGGTTGGAGTCGATTCAGACCTGGGACTCGGTTGCAGTCGATTCGGACCTGGGACTCAGTTGCAGTCGATTCGGACCTGGGACTCGGTTGTAGTCGATTCGGACCTGGGACTCAGTTTTAGTCGATTCAGACCTGGGACCCGGTGCAAGTCGATTCAGACCTGGGACTCGGTGGGTGTCGATTCAGACCTGGGACCCGGTGAGAGTATGTTCAGTCCTGGGACCAGTTGGAATCGATTCTGTCCTGGGACTCGGAGTCAATTCGGACCTGGGACTCGGTTGGAGTCGATTCGGACCTGGGATCCGGTGCGACTCGATTCAGACCTGGGACTCGGTTGGAGTCGATTCAGAGCTGGGACTCGGAGTCGATTCAGACCTGGGACCCAGTTCGAATCGATTCGGATCTGGGACTCAGTTGGAGTCGATTCGGACCTGGGACTCGGTTTTAGTCGATTCGGACCTGGGACTCGGTTGTAGTCGATTCGGACCTGGGACTCGGTTGTTGTCGATTCAGACCTGGGACTCGGTGAGAGTCGATTCGGACCTGGGACTCGGTTGTAGTCGTTTCGGACCTAGGACTCGGTGAGAGTCGATTCGGACCTGGGACTCGGTGAGAGTCGATTCGGACCTGGGACTCGGTGAGAGTCGATTCGGACCTGGGACTCGGTGAGAGTCGATTCGGACCTGGGACTCGGTGAGAGTCAATTCGGACCTGGGACTCTGTTGTAGTCGATTCGGACCTGGGACTCGGTTGTAGTCGATTCGGACCTGGGACTCGGTTCTAGTCGATTCGGACCTGGGACCCGGTTGGAGTCGATTCAGACATGGGACTCGGTTCTAGTCGATTCAGACCTGGGACCTGGTTGGAGTCGATTCGGACCTGGTACTCGGTTCTAGTCGATTCAGACATGGGACTCAGTTCGAGTCGACTCGGATCTGGGAATTCGGACCTGGGACTCGGTTGTAGTCGATTCAGACCTGGGACTTAGTTGCAGTCGATTCGGACCTGGGACTCGGTTGTAATCGATTCAGACCTGCGACTCGGTTTGAGTCGATTCAGACCTGGGACTCGGTTGCAGTCAATTCGGACCTGGGACTCGGTTGTAGTCGATTCAGACCTGGGACTCGGTGAGAGTATGTTCAGACCTGGGACTCGGTGAGAGTATGTTCAGACCTGGGAACCTTTGGGAGTCGATTCTGTCCTGGTACTCGGAGTCGATTCGGACCTGGGACTCGGTTGTAGTCGATTTGGCCCTGGTACTGTTGTAGTCGATTCGGACCTGGGACTCAGTTTTAGTCGATTCGGACCTGGGACTCGGTTGTAGTCGATTCGGACCTGGGACTCTGTTGTAGTCGATTCGGACCTGGGACTCTGTTGTAGTCCATTCGGACCTGGGACTCTGTTGTAGTCCATTCGGACCTGGGACTCAGTTTTAGTCGATTCGGACCTGGGACCCGGTGCAAGTCGATTCAGACCTGGGACTCTGTGGGTGACGATTCAGACCTGGGACCCGGTGAGAGTATGTTCAGTCCTGGGACCAGTTGGGAGTCGATTCTGTCTTGGGACTCGGAGTCGATTCGGACCTGGGACTCGGTTGTAGTCGATTCAGACCTGCGACTCGGTTGGAGTCGATTCAGACCTGGGACTCGGTTGCAGTCGATTCGGACCTGGGACTCAGTTGCAGTCGATTCGGACCTGGGACTCGGTTGTAGTCGACTCGGACCTGGGACTCAGTTTTAGTCGATTCGGACCTGGGACCCGGTGCAAGTCGATTCAGACCTGGGGCTCGGTGGGTGTCGATTCAGACCTGGGACCCGGTGAGAGTATGTTCAGTCCTGGGACCAGTTGGGAGTCGATTCTGTCCTGGGACTCGGAGTCAATTCGGACCTGGGACTCGGTTGGAATCGATTCGGACCTGGGATCCGGTGCGACTCGATTCAGACCTGGGACTCGGTTGGAGTCGATTCGGACCTGGGACTCGGTTGTAGTCGATTCGGACCTGGGACTCGGTTGTTGTCGATTCGGACCTGGGACTCGGTGAGAGTCGATTCGGACCTGGGACTCGGTTGTAGTCGTTTCGGACCTGGGACTCGGTGAGAGTCGATTCGGACCTGGGACTCGGTGAGAGTCGATTCGGACCTGGGACTCGGTGAGAGTCGATTCGGACCTGGGACTCGGTGAGAGTCGATTCGGACCTGGGACTTGGTGAGAGTCGATTCGGACCTGGGACTCGGTTCTAGTCGATTCGGACCTGGGACTTGGTTCTAGTCGATTCGGACCTGGGACCCGGTTGGAGTCGATTCAGACATGGGACTCGGTTCTAGTCGATTCAGACCTGGGACCTGGTTGGAGTCGATTCGGACCTGGTACTCGGTTCTAGTCGCTTCAGACATGGGACTCAGTTCGAGTCGATTCGGATCTGGGAATTCGGACCTGGGACTCGGTTGTAGTCGATTCAGACCTGGGACATAGTTGTAGTCGATTCAGACCTGCGACTCGGTTTGAGTCGATTCAGACCTGGGACTCGGTTGCAGTTGATTCGGACCTGGGACTCGGTTGCAGTCGATTCAGACCTGGGACTCGGTTGTAGTCGTTTCAGACCTGGGACTCGGTGAGAGTATGTTCAGACCTGGGACTCGGTGAGAGTATTCAGACCTGGGAACCTTTGGGAGTCGATTCTGTCCTGGTACTCGGAGTCGATTCGGACCTGGGACTCGGTTGTAGTCGATTTGGCCCTGGTACTCTGTTGTTCTCGATTCGGACCTGGGACTCGGTTGTAGTCGATTCGGACCTGGGACTCGGTTGTAGTCGATTCGGACCTGGGACTCGGTTGTAGTCGATTCGGACCTGGGACTCGGTTGTAGTCGATTCGAACCTGGGACTCGGTTGTAGTCGATTCGGACCTGGGACTCGGTTGTAGTCGATTCGGACCTGGGACTCTGTTGTAGTCGATTCAGACCTGGGACTCGGTTCTTGTCGATTTAGACCTGGGACTCGGTTGTTTTCGATTCGGACCTGGTACTCTGTTGGAGTCGATTCAGACCTGGGCCTCGGTGAGTCTCGATTCGGACCAGGGACTCAGTGAGTCTCGATTCGGACCTGGGACTAGGTTGTAGTCGATTCGGACCTGGGACTCGGTTGTTGTCGATTCAAACCTGGGACTCGGTTGTTGTCGATTCGGACCTGGTACTCGGTTGTAGTCGATTCAGACCTGGGTCTCGGTTCTAGTCGATTCAGACATGGAACTCAGTTGTAGTCGATTCGGACCTGGGAATCGGTTGGAGTCGATTCAGACCTGGGACTCGGTTGTTGTCGATTCGGACCTGGGACTCAGTTGTAGTCGATTCAGACCTGGGACTCGGTTGCAGTCGATTCAGACCTGGGGCTCGGTGAGAGTCACTTCGGACCTGGGACTCAGTTGTAGTCGATTCAGACATGGGACTCTGTTGTAGTCGATTCAGACCTGGGACTCAGTTGTAGTCGATTCAGACCTGGGACTCGGTTGCAGTCGATTCAGACCTGGGGCTCGGTGAGAGTCACTTCGGACCTGGGACTCAGTTGTAGTCGATTCAGACATGGGACTCTGTTGTAGTCGATTCAGACCTGGGACTCGGTTGTAGTCGATTCAGACCTGGGACCCGGTTGGAGTCGATTCGGACCTGGGACTCGGTTGTAGTCGATTCAGACCTGGGACTCGGTTGGAGTCGATTCGGACCTGGGACTGGATTGTAGTCGATTCGGACCTGGAAATCGGTTGGAGTCGATTCGGTCCTGGGACCCGCTGCGAGTCGATTCCGACCTGGGTCTCGGTTGTAGTCGATTTGTACCTGGGACTCGGTTGTAGTCGATTCAGACCTAGGACTCGGTTGTAGTCGATTCGGACCTGGGACTCAGTTGTTGTCGATTCACACCTGGGACTCGGTTGTTGTCGATTCAGACCTGGGACTCGGTGAGAGTCGATTCGGTCCTGGGACTCGGTTGTAGTCGATTGGGACCTGGGACTCGGTGAGAGTCGATTCGGACCTGGGACTCGGTTGTACTTGATTCAGACCTAGGACTCGGTTCTTGTCGATTCAGACCTGGGACGCGGTACGAGACGATTCAGACCTGGGACGCGGTACAAGTCGATTCAGACCTGGGACGCGGTAAGAGTCGATTCGGACCTGGGACTCGGTTCGAGTCGATTCGGACCTGGGACGCGGTACGAGTTGATTCAGACCTGGGACCCTGTTGGTGTCGATTCAGACCTGGGACCCTGTTGGAATCGATTCGGACCTGGGACTCGGTTGGAATCAATTCGGACCTGGGACTCGGTTGTAGTCGATTCAGACCTGGGACTCGGTTCTTGTCGATTTAGACCTGGGACTCGGTTGTTTTCGATTCGGACCTGGTACTCTGTTGGAGTCGATTCAGACCTGGGCCTCGGTGAGTCTCGATTCGGACCAGGGACTCAGTGAGTCTCGATTCGGACCTGGGACTAGGTTGTAGTCGATTCGGACCTGGGACTCGGTTGTTGTCGATTCAAACCTGGGACTCGGTTGTTGTCGATTCGGACCTGGTACTCGGTTGTAGTCGATTCAGACCTGGGACTCGGTTCTAGTCGATTCAGAGATGGAACTCAGTTGTAGTCGATTCGGACCTGGGAATCGGTTGGAGTCGATTCAGACCTGGGACTCAGTTGTAGTCGATTCAGACCTGGGACTCGGTTGTAGTCGATTCAGACCTGGGGCTCGGTGAGAGTCACTTCGGACCTGGGACTCAGTTGTAGTCGATTCAGACATGGGACTCTGTTGTAGTCGATTCAGACCTGGGACTCGGTTGTAGTCGATTCAGACCTGGGACCCGGTTGGAGTCGATTCGGACCTGGGACTCGGTTGTAGTCGATTCAGACCTGGGACTCAGTTGTAGTCGATTCAGACCTGGGACTCGGTTCTTGTCGATTCAGACCTGGGTCGCGGTACGAGTCGATTCAGACCTGGGACGCCGTACGAGTCGATTCAGACCTGGGACTGGATTGTAGTCGATTCGGACCTGGGACTCGGTTCTTGTCGATTCAGACCTGGGTCGCCGTACGAGTCGATTCAGACCTGGGACGCGGTACGAGGCGATTCGGACCTGGGACTGGATTGTAGTCGATTCGGACCTGGAAATCGGTTGGAGTCGATTCGGTCCTCGGACCCGCTGCGAGTCGATTCCGACCTGGGTCTCGGTTGTAGTCTATTTGTACCTGGGACTCGGTTGTAGTCGATTCAGACCTAGGACTCGGTTGTAGTCGATTCAGACCTGGGACTCGGTTGTAGTCGATTCGGACCTGGGACTCGGTTGTAGTCGATTCAGACCTGGGACTCGGTTGTAGTCGATTCGGACCTGGGACTCGGTTGTTGTCGATTCAAACCTGGCACTCTGTTGTTGTCGATTCAGACCTGGGACTCGGTTGTAGTCGTTTTGTACCTGGGATTCGGTTGTAGTCGATTCGGACCTGGAAATCGTTTGGAGTCGATTCGGACCTGGGACCCGCTGCGAGTCGATTCCGACCTGGGTCTCGGTTGTAGTGGATTTGTACCTGGGACTCGGTTGTAGTCGATTCAGACGTGGGACTCGGTTGTAGTCGATTCAGACCTGGGACTCGGTTGTTTTCGATTCGGACCTGGTACTCTGTTGGAGTCGATTCAGACCTGGGCCTCGGTGAGTCTCGATTCGGACCTGGGACTAGGTTGTAGTCGATTCGGACCTGGGACTCGGTTGTTGTCGATTCAAACCTGGGACTCGGTTGTTGTCGATTCGGACCTGGTACTCGGTTGTAGTCGATTCAGACCTGGGACTCGGTTCTCGTCGATTCAGACATGGAACTCAGTTGTAGTCGATTCGGACCTGGGACTCGGTTGTAGGCGATTCAGACCTGGGGCTCGGTGAGAGTCACTTCGGACCTGGGACTCAGTTGTAGTCGATTCAGACATGCGACTCTGTTGTAGTCGATTCAGACCTGGGACTCGGTTGGAGTCGATTCTGACCTGGGACTCGGTTCTAGTCGATTCTGACCTGGGATTCGGTTCCAGTCGATTCTGACCTGGGACTCGGTTCTAGTCGATTCAGACATAGGACTCTGTTGTAGTCTATTCAGACCTGGGACCCGGTTGGAGTCCATTCGGACGTCGGACTCGTTTGTAGTCGATTGAGACCTGGGACCCGGTTGGAGTCGATTCGGACCTGGGCCTGGGTTGTAGTCGATTCGGACCTGGAACTCGGTTGGAGTCGATTTGTACCTTCGACTCGGTTGTAGTCGATTCAGACCTGGGACTCGGTTGTAGTCGATTCAGACCTGGGACTCGGTTTTGTTGAAACAGACCTGGGGCTCGGTTCTTGTCGATTCAGACCTGGGACGCGGTTGTACTCGATTCGGACCTGGGACTCAGTTCTTGTCGATTCAGACCTGGGACGCGGTACGAGTTGATTCAGACCTGGGACGCGGCTGTAGTCGATTCGGTCCTGGGACTCGGTTGTAGTCGATTGAGACATAGGACTCGGTTGGAGTCGATTCGGACCTGGGACCAGCTGCGAGTCGATTCCGACCTGGGTCTCGGTTGTAGTCGATTCGGACCTGGGTCTCGGTTGTAGTCGATTCGGACCTGGGACTCGGTGAGAGTCGATTCGGACCTGGGACTCGGTGAGAGTCGATTCGGACCTGGACTCTGTTGTTGTCGATTCGGACCTGGGGCTCGGTCGGAGTCGATTCGGATCTGGAACTCGGTTTGAGTCGATTCGGACCTGGGACTCGGTTTGAGTCGATTCGGACCTGGGACTCTGTTGTTGTCGATTCGGACCTGGGACTCGGTTCTAGTCGATTCATACCTGGGACCCAGTTAGAGTCGATTCGGACCTGGGACTCGGTTCTAGTCGATTCAGACATGGGACTCGGTTGTTGTCGATTCAGACATGGAACTCAGTTGTAGTCGATTCGGACCTGGGACTCGGTTGTAGGCGATTCAGACCTGGGGCTCGGTGAGAGTCACTTCGGACCTGGGACTCAGTTGTAGTCGATTCAGACATGCGACTCTGTTGTAGTCGATTCAGACCTGGGACTCGGTTGGAGTCGATTCTGACCTGGGACTCGGTTCCAGTCGATTCTGACCTGGGACTCGGTTCCAGTCGATTCTGACCTGGGACTCGGTTCTAGTCGATTCAGACATAGGACTCTGTTGTAGTCTATTCAGACCTGGGACCCTTTTGGAGTCCATTCGGACATGGGACTCGTTTGTAGTCGATTGAGACATAGGACTCGATTGGAGTCGATTCGGACCTGGGACCAGCTGCGAGTCGATTCCGACCTGGGTCTCGGTTGTAGTCGATTCGGACCTGGGACTCGGTGAGAGTCGATTCGGACCTGGGACTCGGTGAGAGTCGATTCGGACCTGGGACTCTGTTGTTGTCGATTCGGACCTGGGGCTCGGTCGGAGTCGATTCGGACCTGGGACTCGGTTTGAGTCGATTCGGACCTGGGACTCTGTTGTTGTCGATTCGGACCTGGGACTCGGTTCTAGTCGATTCAGACATAGGACTCTGTTGTAGTCTATTCAGACCTGGGACCCGGTTGGAGTCCATTCGGACGTGGGACTCGTTTGTAGTCAATTGAGACCTGGGACCCGGTTGGAGTCGATTCGGACCTGGGGCTCGGTGAGAGTCACTTCGGACCTGGGACTCGGTTCTAGTCGATTCGGACCTGGGACCCGGTTGGTGTCGATTCAGACATGGGTCTCGGTTCTAGTCGATTCAGACCTGGGACCCGGTTGGTCGATTCACACCTGGGACTTGGTTGTTGTCGATTCAGACCTGGGACTCGGTGAGAGTCGATTCGGACCTGGGACTTGGTTGTAGTCGATTGGGACCTGGGACTCGGTGAGAGTCGATTCGGACCTGGGACTCGGTTGTACTTGATTCAGACCTAGAACTCGGTTCTTGTCGATTCAGACCTGGGACGCGGTACGAGACGATTCAGACCTGGGACGCGGTACGAGTCGATTTAGACCTGGGACGCGGTAAGAGTCGATTCGGACCTGGGACTCGGTTCGAGTCGATTCGGACCTGGGACGCGGTACGAGTCGATTCAGACCTGGGACCCTGTTGGAATCGATTCGGACCTGGGACTCGGTTGGAATCGATTCGGACCTGGGACTCGGTTGTAGTCGATTCAGACCTGGGACTCGGTTCTTGTCGATTTAGACCTGGGACTGGGTTGTTTTCAATTCGGACCTGGTACTCTGTTGGAGTCGATTCAGACCTGGGCCTCGGTGAGTCTCGATTCGGACCAGGGACTCAGTGAGTCTCGATTCGGACCTGGGACTAGGTTGTAGTCGATTCGGACCTGGGACTCGGTTGTTGTCGATTCAAACCTGGGACTCGGTTGTTGTCGATTCGGACCTGTACTCGGTTGTAGTCGATTCCGACCTGGGTCTCGGTTGTAGTCGATTCGGAACTGGGACTCGGTGAGAGTCGATTTGGACCTGGGACTCGGTGAGAGTCGATTCGGACCTGGACTCTGTTGTTGTCGATTCGGACCTGGGGCTCGGTCGGAGTCGATTCGGACCTGGGACTCGGTTTGAGTTGATTCGGACCTGGGACTCGGTTCTAGTCGATTCGGACCTGGGACCCGGTTGGTGTCGATTCAGACATGGGTCTCGGTTCTAGTCGATTCAGACCTGGGACCCGGTTGGAGTCGATTCACACCTGGGACTCGGTTGTTGTCGATTCAGACCTGGGACTCGGTGAGAGTCGATTCGGACCTGGGACTCGGTTGTAGTCGATTGGGACCTGGGACTCGGTGAGAGTCGATTCGGACCTGGGACTCGGTTGTACTTGATTCAGACCTAGGACTCAGTTCTTGTCGATTCAGACCTGGGACGCGGTACGAGACGATTCAGACCTGGGACGCGGTACGAGTCGATTCAGACCTGGGACGCGGTAAGAGTCGATTCGGACCTGGGACTCGGTTCGAGTCGATTCGGACCTGGGACGCGGTACGAGTCGATTCAGACCTGGGACCCTGTTGGTGTCGATTCAGACCTGGGACCCTGTTGGAATCGATTCGGACCTGGGACTCGGTTGGAATCGATTCGGACCTGGGCCTGGGTTGTAGTCGATTCGGACCTGGAACTCAGTTGGAGTCGATTTGTACCTTGGACTCGGTTGTAGTCGATTCAGACCTGGGACTCGGTTGTAGTCGATTCAGACCTGGGACTCGGTTTTGTTGAAACAGACCTGTGGCTCGGTTCTTGTCGATTCAGACCTGGGACGCGGTTGTACTCGATTCGGACCTGGGACTCGGTTCTTGTCGATTCAGACCTGGGACGCGGTACGAGTCGATTCAGACCTGGGACGCGGCTGTAGTCGATTCGGTCCTGGGACTCGGTTGTAGTCGATTGAGACATAGGACTCGGTTGGAGTCGATTCGGACCTGGGACCAGCTGCGAGTCGATTCCGACCTGGGTCTCGGTTGTAGTTGATTCGGACCTGGGACTCGGTGAGAGTCGATTCGGACCTGGGACTCGGTGAGAGTCGATTCGGACCTGGGACTCTGTTGTTGTCGATTCGGACCTGGGGCTCGGTCGGAGTCGATTCGGACCTGGGACTCGGTTTGAGTCGATTCGGACCTGGGACTCTGTTGTTGTCGATTCGGACCTGGGACTCGGTTTGAGTCGATTCGGACCTGTGACTCGGTTCTAGTCGATTCATACCTGGGACCCAGTTAGAGTCAATTCGGACCTGGGACTCGTTTGTAGTCGATTGAGACCTGGGACCCGGTTGGAGTCGATTCGGACCGGGGACTCAGTTGTAGTCGATTCGGACCTGGGACTCGGTTGGAGTCGATTCGGACCGGGGACTCAGTTGTAGTCGATTCGGACCTGGGACTCGGTTGTAGTCGATTCAGACCTGGGACTCGGTTTTGTCGAATCAGACCTGGGGCTCGGTGAGAGTCACTTCGGACCTGGGACTCGGTTCTAGTCGATTCGGACCTGGGACCCGGTTGGTGTCGATTCAGACATGGGTCTCGGTTCTAGTCGATTGAGACCTGGGACCCGGTTGGAGTCGATTCACACCTGGGACTTGGTTGTTGTCGATTCAGACCTGGGACTCGGTGAGAGTCGATTCGGACCTGGGACCCGGTTGGTGTCCATTCGGACCTGGAACTCGTTTGTAGTCGATTGAGACCTGGGACCCGGTTGGAGTCGATTCAGACCGGGGACTCAGTTGTAGTCGATTCGGACCTGGAACTCGGTTGGAGTCGATTTGTACCTTGGACTCGGTTGTAGTCGATTCAGACCTGGGACTCGGTTTTGTCGAATCAGACCTGGGGCTCGGTGAGAGTCACTTCGGTCCTGGGACCCGCTGCGAGTCGATTCCGACCTGGGTCTCGGTTGTAGTCGATTTGTACCTGGGACTCGGTTGTAGTCGATTCAGACCTAGGACTCGGTTGTAGTCGATTCGGACCTGGGACTCAGTTGTTGTCGATTCACACCTGGGTCTCGGTTGTTGTCGATTCAGACCTGGGACTCGGTTGTAGTCGATTCAGACCTGGGACCCGGTTGGAGTCGATTCGGACCTGGGACTCGGTTGTAGTCGATTCAGACCTGGGACTCAGTTGCAGTCGATTCAGACCTGGGACTCGGTTCTTGTCGATTCAGACCTGGGTCGCGGTACGAGTCGATTCAGAGCTGGGACGCGGTACGAGTCGATTCAGACCTGGGACTGGATTGTAGTCGATTCGGACCTGGGACTCGGTTCTTGTCGATTCAGACCTGGGTCGCGGTAAGAGTCGATTCAGACCTGGGACGCGGTACGAGTCGATTCGGACCTGGGACTGGATTGTAGTCGATTCGGACCTGGAAATCGGTTGGAGTCGATTCGGTCCTGGGACCAGCTGCGAGTCGATTCCGACCTGGGTCTCGGTTGTAGTCGATTTGTACCTGGGACTCGGTTGTAGTCGATTCAGACATGGAACTCGGTTGTAGTCAATTCGGACCTGGGAGTCGGTTGTTGTCGATTCGGACCTGGGACTCGGTTGTAGTCGATTCGGACCTGGGACTCGGTTGTAGTCGATTCGGACCTGGGACTCGGTTGTAGTCGATTCAGACCTGGGACTCGGTTCTCGTCGATTCAGACATGGAACTCAGTTGTAGTCGATTCGGACCTGGGACTCGGTTGTTGTCGATTCAAACCTGGGACTCGGTTGTAGTCGATTCAGACCTGGGACTCGGTTCTTGTCGATTTAGACCTGGGACTCGGTTGTTTTCGATTCGGACCTGGTACTCTGTTGGAGTCGATTCAGACCTGGGCCTCAGTGAGTCTCGATTCGGACCAGGGACTCAGTGAGTCTCGATTCGGACCTGGGACTAGGTTGTAGTCGATTCGGACCTGGGACTCGGTTGTTGTCGATTCAAACCTGGGACTCGGTTGTTGTCGATTCGGACCTGGTACTCGGTTGTAGTCGATTCAGACCTGGGACTCGGTTCTAGTCGATTCAGACATGGAACTCAGTTGTAGTCGATTCGGACCTGGGAATCGGTTGGAGTCGATTCAGACCTGGGACTCGGTTGTTGTCGATTCGGACCTGGGACTCAGTTGTAGTCGATTCAGACCTGGGACTCGGTTGTAGTCGATTCAGACCTGGGGCTCGGTGAGAGTCACTTCGGACCTGGGACTCAGTTGTAGTCGATTCAGACATGGGACTCTGTTGTAGTCGATTCAGACCTGGGACTCGGTTGTAGTCGATTCAGACCTGGGACCCGGTTGGAGTCGATTCGGACCTGGGACTCGGTTGTTGTCGATTCAAACCTGGGACTCGGTTGTTGTCGATTCGGACCTGGTACTCGGTTGTAGTCGATTCAGACCTGGGACTCAGTTGTAGTCGATTCAGACCTGGGACTGTTGTTGTCGATTCGGACCTGGGGCTCGGTCGGAGTCGATTCGGACCTGGGACTCGGTTTGAGTTGATTCGGACCTGGGACTCTGTTGTTGTCGATTCGGACCTGGGACTCGGTTCTAGTCGATTCTGACCTGGGACTCGGTTGGAGTTGATTCTGACCTGGGACTCGGTTCTAGTCGATTCGGACCTGGGACCCGGTTGGTGTCGATTCAGACATGGGTCTCGGTTCTAGTCGATTCAGACCTGGGACCCGGTTGGAGTCGATTCACACCTGGGACTCGGTTGTTGTCGATTCATACCTGGGATTCGGTGAGAGTCGATTCGGACCTGGGACTCGGTTGTAGTCGATTGGGACCTGGGACTCGGTGAGAGTCGATTCGGACCTGGGACTCGGTTGTACTTGATTCAGACCTAGGACTCAGTTCTTGTCGATTCAGACCTGGGACGCGGTACGAGACGATTCAGACCTGGGACGCGGTACGAGTCGATTCAGCCCTGGGACGCGGTAAGAGTCGATTCGGACCTGGGACTCGGTTCGAGTCGATTCGGACCTGGGACGCTGTACGAGTCGATTCAGACCTGGGACCCTGTTGGTGTCGATTCAGACCTGGGACCCTGTTGGAATCGATTCGGACCTGGGACTCGGTTGGAATCGATTCGGACCTGGGCCTGGGTTGTAGTCGATTCGGACCTGGAACTCAGTTGGAGTCGATTTGTACCTTGGACTCGGTTGTAGTCGATTCAGACCTGGGACTCGGTTGTAGTCGATTCAGACCTGGGACTCGGTTTTGTTGAAACAGACCTGTGGCTCGGTTCTTGTCGATTCAGACCTGGGACGCGGTTGTACTCGATTTGGACCTGGGACTCGGTTCTTGTCGATTCAGACCTGGGACGCGGTACGAGTCGATTCAGACCTGAGACGCGGCTGTAGTCGATTCGGTCCTGGGACTCGGTTGTAGTCGATTGAGACATAGGACTCGGTTGGAGTCGATTCGGACCTGGGACCAGCTGCGAGTCGATTCCGACCTGGGTCTCGGTTGTAGTTGATTCGGACCTGGGACTCGGTGAGAGTCGATTCGGACCTGGGACTCGGTGAGAGTCGATTCGGACCTGGGACTCTGTTGTTGTCGATTCGGACCTGGGGCTCGGTCGGTGTCGATTCGGACCTGGGACTCGGTTTGAGTCGATTCGGACCTGGGACTCTGTTGTTGTCGATTCGGACCTGGGACTCGGTTTGAGTCGATTCGGACCTGTGACTCGGTTCTAGTCGATTCATACCTGGGACCCAGTTAGAGTCAATTCGGACCTGGGACTCGTTTGTAGTCGATTGAGACCTGGGACCCGGTTGGAGTCGATTCGGACCGGGGACTCAGTTGTAGTCGATTCGGACCTGGAACTCGGTTGGAGTCGATTTGTACCTTGGACTCGGTTGTAGTCGATTCAGACCTGGGACTCGGTTTTGTCGAATCAGACCTGGGGCTCGGTGAGAGTCACTTCGGACCTGGGACTCGGTTCTAGTCGATTCGGACCTGGGACCCGGTTGGTGTCGATTCAGACATGGGTCTCGGTTCTAGTCGATTCAGACCTGGGACCCGGTTGGAGTCGATTCACACCTGGGACTTGGTTGTTGTCGATTCAGACCTGGGACTCGGTGAGAGTCGATTCGGACCTGGGACTCGGTTGTAGTCGATTGGGACCTGGGACTCGGTGAGAGTCGATTCGGACCTGGGACTCGGTTGTACTTGATTCAGACCTAGGACTCGGTTCTTGTCGATTCAGACCTGGGACGCGGTACGAGACGATTCAGACCTGGGACGCGGTACGAGTCGATTCAGACCTGGGACGCGGTAAGAGTCGATTGGGACCTGGGACTCGGTTCGAGTCGATTCGGACCTGGGACGCGGTACGAGTCGATTCAGACCTGGGACCCTGTTGGTGTCGATTCAGACCTGGGACCCTGTTGGAATCGATTCGGACCTGGGACTCGGTTGGAATCGATTCGGACGTGGGACTCGGTTGTAGTCGATTCAGACCTGGGACTCGGTTCTTGTCGATTTAGACCTGGGACTGGGTTGTTTTCAATTCGGACCTGGTACTCTGTTGGAGTCGATTCAGACCTGGGCCTCGGTGAGTCTCGATTCGGACCAGGGACTCAGTGAGTCTCGATTCGGACCTGGGACTAGGTTGTAGTCGATTCGGACCTGGAACTCGGTTGTTGTCGATTCAAACCTGGGACTCGGTTGTTGTTGATTCGGACCTGGTACTCGGTTGTAGTCGATTCAGACCTGGGACTCGGTTCTAGTCGATTCAGACATGGAACTCAGTTGTAGTCGATTCGGACCTGGGAATCGGTTGGAGTCGATTCAGACCTGGGACTCGGTTGTTGTCGATTCGGACCTGGGACTCGGTTGTAGTCGATTCAGACCTGGGACTCGGTTGTAGTCGATTCAGACCTGGGGCTCGCTGAGAGTCACTTCGGACCTGGGACTCAGATGTAGTCGATTCAGACATGGGACTCTGTTGTAGTCGATTCAGACCTGGGACTCGGTTGTAGTCGATTCAGACCAGGGACCCGATTGGAGTCGATTCGGACCTGGGACTCGGTTGTAGTCGATTCAGACCTGGGACTCGGTTGTAGTCGATTCAGACCTGGGACTCGGTTCTTGTCGATTTAGACCTGGGACTCGGTTTTGTTGAATCAGACCTGGGGCTCGGTGAGAGTCACTTCGGACCTGGGACTCGGTTCCAGTCGATTCTGACCTGGGACCCGGTTGGTGTCCATTCGGACCTGGAACTCGTTTGTAGTCGATTGAGACCTGGGACCCGGTTGGAGTCGATTCAGACCGGGGACTCAGTTGTAGTCGATTCAGACCTGGGACTCGGTTTTGTCGAATCAGACCTGGGGCTCGGTGAGAGTCACTTCGGTCCTGGGACCCGCTGCGAGTCGATTCCGACCTGGGTCTCGGTTGTAGTCGATTTGTACCTGGGACTCGGTTGTAGTCGATTCAGACCTAGGACTCGGTTGTAGTCGATTCGGACCTGGGACTCAGTTGTTGTCGATTCACACCTGGGTCTCGGTTGTTGTCGATTCAGACCTGGGACTCGGTTGTAGTCGATTCAGACCTGGGACCCGGTTGGAGTCGATTCGGACCTGGGACTCGGTTGTAGTCGATTCAGACCTGGGACTCAGTTGCAGTCGATTCAGAGCTGGGACGCGGTACAAGTCGATTCAGACCTGGGACTGGATTGTAGTCGATTCGGACCTGGGACTCGGTTCTTGTCGATTCAGACCTGGGTCGCGGTAAGAGTCGATTCAGACCTGGGACGCGGTACGAGTCGATTCGGACCTGGGACTGGATTGTAGTCGATTCGGACCTGGAAATCGGTTGGAGTCGATTCGGTCCTGGGACCTGCTGCGAGTCGATTCAGACCTGGGACTCAGTTGTAGTCGATTCAGACCTGGGACTCGGTTGTAGTCGATTCGGACCTGGGGCTCGGTGAGAGTCACTTCGGACCTGGGACTCAGTTGTAGTCGATTCAGACATGGGTCTCTGTTGTAGTCGATTCAGACCTGGGACTCGGTTGGAGTCGATTCAGACCTGGGACCCGGTTGGAGTCGATTCGGACCTGGGACTCGGTTGTAGTCGATTCAGACCTGGGACTCAGTTGCAGTCGATTCAGACCTGGGACTCGGTTCTTGTCGATTCAGACCTGGGTCGCGGTACGAGTCGATTCAGACCTGGGACGCGGTACGAGTCGATTCAGACCTGGGACTGGATTGTAGTCGATTCGGACCTGGGACTCGGTTCTTGTCGATTCAGACCTGGGTCGCGGTAAGAGTCGATTCAGACCTGGGACGCGGTACGAGTCGATTCGGACCTGGGACTGGATTGTAGTCGATTCGGACCTGGAAATCGGTTGGAGTCGATTCGGTCCTGGGACCCGCTGCGAGTCGATTCCGACCTGGGTCTCGGTTGTAGTCGATTTGTACCTGGGACTCGGTTGTAGTCGATTCGGACCTGGGACTCGGTGAGAGTCGATTCGGACCTGGTACTCGGTTGTAGTCGATTCAGACATGGAACTCGGTTGTAGTCGATTCGGACCTGGGACTCGGTTGTAGACGATTCGGACCTGGGACTCGGTTGTAGTCGATTCGGACCTGGGACTCGGTTGTAGTCGATTCGGACCTGGGACTCGGTTGTAGTCGATTCGGACCTGGGACTCGGTTGTTGTCGATTCAAACCTGGGACTCTGTTGTTGTCGATTCGGACCTGTGTCGCGGTACGAGTCGATTCAGACCTGGGACCCGGTTGGAGTCGATTCGGACCTGGGACTGGATTGTAGTCGATTCGGACCTGGGACTCGGTTGGAATCGATTCGGACCTGGGACTCGGTTGTAGTCGATTCAGACCTGGGACTCGGTTCTTGTCGATTTAGACCTGGGACTGGGTTGTTTTCAATTCGGACCTGGTACTCTGTTGGAGTCGATTCAGACCTGGGCCTCGGTGAGTCTCGATTCGGACCAGGGACTCAGTGAGTCTCGATTCGGACCTGGGACTAGGTTGTAGTCGATTCGGACCTGGGACTCGGTTGTTGTCGATTCAAACCTGGGACTCGGTTGTTGTCGATTCGGACCTGGTACTCGGTTGTAGTCGATTCAGACCTGGGACTCAGTTGTAGTCGATTCAGACCTGGGACTCTGTTGTTGTCGATTCGGACCTGGGGCTCGGTCAGAGTCGATTCGGACCTGGGACTCGGTTTGAGTTGATTCGGACCTGGGACTCTGTTGTTGTCGATTCGGACCTGGGACTCGGTTCTAGTCGATTCTGACCTGGGACTCGGTTGGAGTTGATTCTGACCTGGGACTCGGTTCTAGTCGATTCGGACCTGGGACCCGGTTGGTGTCGATTCAGACATGGGTCTCGGTTCTAGTCGATTCAGACCTGGGACCCGGTTGGAGTCGATTCACACCTGGGACTCGGTTGTTGTCGATTCAGACCTGGGACTCGGTGAGAGTCGATTCGGACCTGGGACTCGGTTGTAGTCGATTGGGACCTGGGACTCGGTGAGAGTCGATTCGGACCTGGGACTCGGTTGTACTTGATTCAGACCTAGGACTCAGTTCTTGTCGATTCAGACCTGGGACGCGGTACGAGACGATTCAGACCTGGGACGCGGTACGAGTCGATTCAGACCTGGGACGCGGTAAGAGTCGATTCGGACCTGGGACTCGGTTCGAGTCGATTCGGACCTGGGACGCGGTACGAGTCGATTCAGACCTGGGACCCTGTTGGTGTCGATTCAGACCTGGGACCCTGTTGGAATCGATTCGGACCTGGGACTCGGTTGGAATCGATTCGGACCTGGGCCTGGGTTGTAGTCGATTCGGACCTGGAACTCAGTTGGAGTCGATTTGTACCTTGGACTCGGTTGTAGTCGATTCAGACCTGGGACTCGGTTGTAGTCGATTCAGACCTGGGACTCGGTTTTGTTGAAACAGACCTGTGGCTCGGTTCTTGTCGATTCAGACCTGGGACGCGGTTGTACTCGATTCGGACCTGGGACTCGGTTCTTGTCGATTCAGACCTGGGACGCGGTACGAGTCGATTCAGACCTGGGACGCGGCTGTAGTCGATTCGGTCCTGGGACTCGGTTGTAGTCGATTGAGACATAGGACTCGGTTGGAGTCGATTCGGACCTGGGACCAGCTGCGAGTCGATTCCGACCTGGGTCTCGGTTGTAGTTGATTCGGACCTGGGACTCGGTGAGAGTCGATTCGGACCTGGGACTCGGTGAGAGTCGATTCGGACCTGGGACTCTGTTGTTGTCGATTCGGACCTGGGGCTCGGTCGGAGTCGATTCGGACCTGGGACTCGGTTTGAGTCGATTCGGACCTGGGACTCTGTTGTTGTCGATTCGGACCTGGGACTCGGTTTGAGTCGATTCGGACCTGTGACTCGGTTCTAGTCGATTCATACCTGGGACCCAGTTAGAGTCAATTCGGACCTGGGACTCGTTTGTAGTCGATTGAGACCTGGGACCCGGTTGGAGTCGATTCGGACCGGGGACTCAGTTGTAGTCGATTCGGACCTGGAACTCGGTTGGAGTCGATTTGTACCTTGGACTCGGTTGTAGTCGATTCAGACCTGGGACTCGGTTTTGTCGAATCAGACCTGGGGCTCGGTGAGAGTCACTTCGGACCTGGGACTCGGTTCTAGTCGATTCGGACCTGGGACCCGGTTGGTGTCGATTCAGACATGGGTCTCGGTTCTAGTCGATTCAGACCTGGGACCCGGTTGGAGTCGATTCACACCTGGGACTTGGTTGTTGTCGATTCAGACCTGGTACTCGGTTCTCGTCGATTCAGACATGGAACTCAGTTGTAGTCGATTCGGACCTGGTACTCGGTTGTAGTCGATTCAGACCTGGGACTCAGTTGTAGTCGATTCAGACCTGGGACTCTGTTGTTGTCGATTCGGACCTGGGGCTCGGTCAGAGTCGATTCGGACCTGGGACTCGGTTTGAGTTGATTCGGACCTGGGACTCTGTTGTTGTCGATTCGGACCTGGGACTCGGTTCTAGTCGATTCTGACCTGGGACTCGGTTGGAGTTGATTCTGACCTGGGACTCGGTTCTAGTCGATTCGGACCTGGGACCCGGTTGGTGTCGATTCAGACATGGGTCTCGGTTCTAGTCGATTCAGACCTGGGACCCGGTTGGAGTCGATTCACACCTGGGACTCGGTTGTTGTCGATTCAGACCTGGGACTCGGTGAGAGTCGATTCGGACCTGGGACTCGGTTGTAGTCGATTGGGACCTGGGACTCGGTGAGAGTCGATTCGGACCTGGGACTCGGTTGTACTTGATTCAGACCTAGGACTCAGTTCTTGTCGATTCAGACCTGGGACGCGGTACGAGACGATTCAGACCTGGGACGCGGTACGAGTCGATTCAGACCTGGGACGCGGTAAGAGTCGATTCGGACCTGGGACTCGGTTCGAGTCGATTCGGACCTGGGACGCGGTACGAGTCGATTCAGACCTGGGACCCTGTTGGTGTCGATTCAGACCTGGGACCCTGTTGGAATCGATTCGGACCTGGGACTCGGTTGGAATCGATTCGGACCTGGGCCTGGGTTGTAGTCGATTCGGACCTGGAACTCAGTTGGAGTCGATTTGTACCTTGGACTCGGTTGTAGTCGATTCAGACCTGGGACTCGGTTGTAGTCGATTCAGACCTGGGACTCGGTTTTGTTGAAACAGACCTGTGGCTCGGTTCTTGTCGATTCAGACCTGGGACGCGGTTGTACTCGATTCGGACCTGGGACTCGGTTCTTGTCGATTCAGACCTGGGACGCGGTACGAGTCGATTCAGACCTGGGACGCGGCTGTAGTCGATTCGGTCCTGGGACTCGGTTGTAGTCGATTGAGACATAGGACTCGGTTGGAGTCGATTCGGACCTGGGACCAGCTGCGAGTCGATTCCGACCTGGGTCTCGGTTGTAGTTGATTCGGACCTGGGACTCGGTGAGAGTCGATTCGGACCTGGGACTCGGTGAGAGTCGATTCGGACCTGGGACTCTGTTGTTGTCGATTCGGACCTGGGGCTCGGTCGGAGTCGATTCGGACCTGGGACTCGGTTTGAGTCGATTCGGACCTGGGACTCTGTTGTTGTCGATTCGGACCTGGGACTCGGTTTGAGTCGATTCGGACCTGTGACTCGGTTCTAGTCGATTCATACCTGGGACCCAGTTAGAGTCAATTCGGACCTGGGACTCGTTTGTAGTCGATTGAGACCTGGGACCCGGTTGGAGTCGATTCGGACCGGGGACTCAGTTGTAGTCGATTCGGACCTGGAACTCGGTTGGAGTCGATTTGTACCTTGGACTCGGTTGTAGTCGATTCAGACCTGGGACTCGGTTTTGTCGAATCAGACCTGGGGCTCGGTGAGAGTCACTTCGGACCTGGGACTCGGTTCTAGTCGATTCGGACCTGGGACCCGGTTGGTGTCGATTCAGACATGGGTCTCGGTTCTAGTCGATTCAGACCTGGGACCCGGTTGGAGTCGATTCACACCTGGGACTTGGTTGTTGTCGATTCAGACCTGGTACTCGGTTCTCGTCGATTCAGACATGGAACTCAGTTGTAGTCGATTCGGACCTGGGACTCGGTTGTTGTCGATTCAAACCTGGGACTCGGTTGTAGTCGATTCAGACCTGGGACTCGGTTCTTGTCGATTTAGACCTGGGACTCGGTTGTTTTCAATTCGGACCTGGTACTCTGTTGGAGTCGATTCAGACCTGGGCCTCGGTGAGTCTCGATTCGGACCAGGGACTCAGTGAGTCTCGATTCGGACCTGGGACTAGGTTGTAGTCGATTCGGACCTGGGACTCGGTTGTTGTCGATTCAAACCTGGGACTCGGTTGTTGTCGATTCGGACCTGGTACTCGGTTGTAGTCGATTCAGACCTGGGACTCAGTTGTAGTCGATTCAGACCTGGGACTCTGTTGTTGTCGATTCGGACCTGGGGCTCGGTCAGAGTCGATTCGGACCTGGGACTCGGTTTGAGTTGATTCGGACCTGGGACTCTGTTGTTGTCGATTCGGACCTGGGACTCGGTTCTAGTCGATTCTGACCTGGGACTCGGTTGGAGTTGATTCTGACCTGGGACTCGGTTCTAGTCGATTCGGACCTGGGACCCGGTTGGTGTCGATTCAGACATGGGTCTCGGTTCTAGTCGATTCAGACCTGGGACCCGGTTGGAGTCGATTCACACCTGGGACTCGGTTGTTGTCGATTCAGACCTGGGACTCGGTGAGAGTCGATTCGGACCTGGGACTCGGTTGTAGTCGATTGGGACCTGGGACTCGGTGAGAGTCGATTCGGACCTGGGACTCGGTTGTACTTGATTCAGACCTAGGACTCAGTTCTTGTCGATTCAGACCTGGGACGCGGTACGAGACGATTCAGACCTGGGACGCGGTACGAGTCGATTCAGACCTGGGACGCGGTAAGAGTCGATTCGGACCTGGGACTCGGTTCGAGTCGATTCGGACCTGGGACGCGGTACGAGTCGATTCAGACCTGGGACCCTGTTGGTGTCGATTCAGACCTGGGACCCTGTTGGAATCGATTCGGACCTGGGACTCGGTTGGAATCGATTCGGACCTGGGCCTGGGTTGTAGTCGATTCGGACCTGGAACTCAGTTGGAGTCGATTTGTACCTTGGACTCGGTTGTAGTCGATTCAGACCTGGGACTCGGTTGTAGTCGATTCAGACCTGGGACTCGGTTTTGTTGAAACAGACCTGTGGCTCGGTTCTTGTCGATTCAGACCTGGGACGCGGTTGTACTCGATTCGGACCTGGGACTCGGTTCTTGTCGATTCAGACCTGGGACGCGGTACGAGTCGATTCAGACCTGGGACGCGGCTGTAGTCGATTCGGTCCTGGGACTCGGTTGTAGTCGATTGAGACATAGGACTCGGTTGGAGTCGATTCGGACCTGGGACCAGCTGCGAGTCGATTCCGACCTGGGTCTCGGTTGTAGTTGATTCGGACCTGGGACTCGGTGAGAGTCGATTCGGACCTGGGACTCGGTGAGAGTCGATTCGGACCTGGGACTCTGTTGTTGTCGATTCGGACCTGGGGCTCGGTCGGAGTCGATTCGGACCTGGGACTCGGTTTGAGTCGATTCGGACCTGGGACTCTGTTGTTGTCGATTCGGACCTGGGACTCGGTTTGAGTCGATTCGGACCTGTGACTCGGTTCTAGTCGATTCATACCTGGGACCCAGTTAGAGTCAATTCGGACCTGGGACTCGTTTGTAGTCGATTGAGACCTGGGACCCGGTTGGAGTCGATTCGGACCGGGGACTCAGTTGTAGTCGATTCGGACCTGGAACTCGGTTGGAGTCGATTTGTACCTTGGACTCGGTTGTAGTCGATTCAGACCTGGGACTCGGTTTTGTCGAATCAGACCTGGGGCTCGGTGAGAGTCACTTCGGACCTGGGACTCGGTTCTAGTCGATTCGGACCTGGGACCCGGTTGGTGTCGATTCAGACATGGGTCTCGGTTCTAGTCGATTCAGACCTGGGACCCGGTTGGAGTCGATTCACACCTGGGACTTGGTTGTTGTCGATTCAGACCTGGGACTCGGTGAGAGTCGATTCGGACCTGGGACTCGGTTGTAGTCGATTGGGACCTGGGACTCGGTGAGAGTCGATTCGGACCTGGGACTCGGTTGTACTTGATTCAGACCTAGGACTCGGTTCTTGTCGATTCAGACCTGGGACGCGGTACGAGACGATTCAGACCTGGGACGCGGTACGAGTCGATTCAGACCTGGGACGCGGTAAGAGTCGATTCGGACCTGGGACTCGGTTCGAGTCGATTCGGACCTGGGACGCGGTACGAGTCGATTCAGACCTGGGACCCTGTTGGTGTCGATTCAGACCTGGGACCCTGTTGGAATCGATTCGGACCTGGGACTCGGTTGGAATCGATTCGGACGTGGGACTCGGTTGTAGTCGATTCAGACCTGGGACTCGGTTCTTGTCGATTTAGACCTGGGACTGGGTTGTTTTCAATTCGGACCTGGTACTCTGTTGGAGTCGATTCAGACCTGGGCCTCGGTGAGTCTCGATTCGGACCAGGGACTCAG
The DNA here is from genome assembly GCF_030144855.1 of Hypanus sabinus. Taxonomy (NCBI): domain Eukaryota; kingdom Metazoa; phylum Chordata; class Chondrichthyes; order Myliobatiformes; family Dasyatidae; genus Hypanus; species Hypanus sabinus. Next base: position 32,833,050 of record NC_082729.1, on the reverse strand, counting down.
TGAGTCTCGATTCGGACCTGGGACTAGGTTGTAGTCGATTCGGACCTGGGACTCGGTTGTAGTCGATTCAGACCTGGGACTCGGTTCTAGTCGATTCAGACATGGAACTCAGTTGTAGTCGATTCGGACCTGGGAATCGGTTGGAGTCGATTCAGACCTGGGACTCGGTTGTTGTCGATTCGGACCTGGGACTCAGTTGTAGTCGATTCAGACCTGGGACTCGGTTGTAGTCGATTCAGACCTGGGGCTCGCTGAGAGTCACTTCGGACCTGGGACTCAGATGTAGTCGATTCAGACATGGGACTCTGTTGTAGTCGATTCAGACCTGGGACTCGGTTGTAGTCGATTCAGACCTGGGACCCGATTGGAGTCGATTCGGACCTGGGACTCGGTTGTAGTCGATTCAGACCTGGGACTCGGTTCTTGTCGATTTAGACCTGGGACTCGGTTGTAGTCGATTCAGACCTGGGACTCGGTTTTGTCGAATCAGACCTGGGGCTCGGTGAGAGTCACTTCGGACCTGGGACTCGGTTCCAGTCGATTCTGACCTGGGACCCGGTTGGTGTCCATTCGGACCTGGAACTCGTTTGTAGTCGATTCAGACCTGGGACTCGGTTCTCGTCGATTCAGACATGGAACTCAGTTGTAGTCGATTCGGACCTGGGACTCGGTTGTTGTCGATTCAAACCTGGGACTCGGTTGTAGTCGATTCAGACCTGGGACTCGGTTCTTGTCGATTTAGACCTGGGACTCGGTTGTTTTCGATTCGGACCTGGTACTCTGTTGGAGTCGATTCAGACCTGGGCCTCAGTGAGTCTCGATTCGGACCAGGGACTCAGTGAGTCTCGATTCGGACCTGGGACTAGGTTGTAGTCGATTCGGACCTGGGACTCGGTTGTTGTCGATTCAAACCTGGGACTCGGTTGTTGTCGATTCGGACCTGGTACTCGGTTGTAGCCGATTCAGACCTGGGACTCGGTTCTAGTCGATTCAGACATGGAACTCAGTTGTAGTCGATTCGGACCTGGGAATCGGTTTGAGTCGATTCAGACCTGGGACTCGGTTGTTGTCGATTCGGACCTGGGACTCAGTTGTAGTCGATTCAGACCTGGGACTCGGTTGTAGTCGATTCAGACCTGGGGCTCGGTGAGAGTCACTTCGGACCTGGGACTCAGTTGTAGTCGATTCAGACATGGGACTCTGTTGTAGTCGATTCAGACCTGGGACTCGGTTGTAGTCGATTCAGACCTGGGACCCGGTTGGAGTCGATTCGGACCTGGGACTCGGTTGTAGTCGATTCAGACCTGGGACTCAGTTGCAGTCGATTCAGACCTGGGACTCGGTTCTTGTCGATTCAGACCTGGGTCGCGGTACGAGTCGATTCAGACCTGGGACGCGGTACGAGTCGATTCAGACCTGGGACTGGATTGTAGTCGATTCGGACCTGGGACTCGGTTCTTGTCGATTCAGACCTGGGTCGCGGTAAGAGTCGATTCAGACCTGGGACGCGGTACGAGTCGATTCGGACCTGGGACGCGGTAAGAGTCGATTCGGACCTGGGACTCGGTTCGAGTCGATTCGGACCTGGGACGCGGTACGAGTCGATTCAGACCTGGGACCCTGTTGGTGTCGATTCAGACCTGGGACCCTGTTGGAATCGATTCGGACCTGGGACTCGGTTGGAATCGATTCGGACGTGGGACTCGGTTGTAGTCGATTCAGACCTGGGACTCGGTTCTTGTCGATTTAGACCTGGGACTGGGTTGTTTTCAATTCGGACCTGGTACTCTGTTGGAGTCGATTCAGACCTGGGCCTCGGTGAGTCTCGATTCGGACCAGGGACTCAGTGAGTCTCGATTCGGACCTGGGACTAGGTTGTAGTCGATTCGGACCTGGGACTCGGTTGTTTTCGATTCAAACCTGGGACTCGGTTGTTGTCGATTCGGACCTGGTACTCGGTTGTAGTCGATTCAGACCTGGGACTCGGTTCTAGTCGATTCAGACATGGAACTCAGTTGTAGTCGATTCGGACCTGGGAATCGGTTGGAGTCGATTCAGACCTGGGACTCGGTTGTTGTCGATTCGGACCTGGGACTCAGTTGTAGTCGATTCAGACCTGGGACTCGGTTGTAGTCGATTCAGACCTGGGGCTCGCTGAGAGTCACTTCGGACCTGGGACTCAGATGTAGTCGATTCAGACATGGGACTCTGTTGTAGTCGATTCAGACCTGGGACTCGGTTGTAGTCGATTCAGACCTGGGACCCGATTGGAGTCGATTCGGACCTGGGACTCGGTTGTAGTCGATTCAGACCTGGGACTCGGTTCTTGTCGATTTAGACCTGGGACTCGGTTGTAGTCGATTCAGACCTGGGACTCGGTTTTGTCGAATCAGACCTGGGGCTCGGTGAGAGTCACTTCGGACCTGGGACTCGGTTCCAGTCGATTCTGACCTGGGACCCGGTTGGTGTCCATTCGGACCTGGAACTCGTTTGTAGTCGATTGAGACCTGGGACCCGGTTGGAGTCGATTCAGACCGGGGACTCAGTTGTAGTCGATTCGGACCTGGAACTCGGTTGGAGTCGATTTGTACCTTGGACTCGGTTGTAGTCGATTCAGACCTGGGACTCGGTTTTGTCGAATCAGACCTGGGGCTCGGTGAGAGTCACTTCGGTCCTGGGACCCGCTGCGAGTCGATTCCGACCTGGGTCTCGGTTGTAGTCGATTTGTACCTGGGACTCGGTTGTAGTCGATTCAGACCTGGGACTCGGTTGTAGTCGATTCGGACCTGGGACTCATTTGTTGTCGATTCACACCTGGGTCTCGGTTGTTGTCGATTCAGACCTGTGACTCGGTTGTAGTCGATTCAGACCTGGGACCCGGTTGTAGTCGATTCGGACCTGGGACTCGGTTGTAGTCGATTCAGACCTGGGACTCAGTTGCAGTCGATTCAGACCTGGGACTCGGTTCTTGTCGATTCAGACCTGGGTCGCGGTACGAGTCGATTCAGACCTGGGACTCGGTTGTAGTCGATTCGGACCTGGGACTCGGTGAGAGTCGATTCGGACCTGGTACTCGGTTGTAGTCGATTCAGACATGGAACTCGGTTGTAGTCAATTCGGACCTGGGAGTCGGTTGTTGTCGATTCGGACCTGGGACTCGGTTGTAGTCGATTCAGACCTGGGACTCGGTTCTCGTCGATTCAGACATGGAACTCAGTTGTAGTCGATTCGGACCTGGGACTCGGTTGTTGTCGATTCAAACCTGGGACTCGGTTGTAGTCGATTCAGACCTGGGACTCGGTTCTTGTCGATTTAGACCTGGGACTCGGTTGTTTTCGATTCGGACCTGGTACTCTGTTGGAGTCGATTCAGACCTGGGCCTCAGTGAGTCTCGATTCGGACCAGGGACTCAGTGAGTCTCGATTCGGACCTGGGACTAGGTTGTAGTCGATTCGGACCTGGAACTCAGTTGTAGTCGATTCGGACCTGGGACTCGGTTGTTGTCGATTCAAACCTGGGACTCGGTTGTTGTCGATTCGGACCTGGTACTCGGTTGTAGTCGATTCAGACCTGGGACTCGGTTCTAGTCGATTCAGACCTGGGACTCGGTTGTAGTCGATTCAGACATGGAACTCAGTTGTAGTCGATTCGGACCTGGGAATCGGTTGGAGTCGATTCAGACCTGGGACTCGGTTGTTGTCGATTCGGACCTGGGACTCAGTTGTAGTCGATTCAGACCTGGGACTCGGTTGTAGTCGATTCAGACCTGGGGCTCGGTGAGAGTCACTTCGGACCTGGGACTCAGTTGTAGTCGATTCAGACATGGGACTCTGTTGTAGTCGATTCAGACCTGGGACTCGGTTGTAGTCGATTCAGACCTGGGACCCGGTTGGAGTCGATTCGGACCTGGGACTCGGTTGTAGTCGATTCAGACCTGGGACTCAGTTGCAGTCGATTCAGACCTGGGACTCGGTTCTTGTCGATTCAGACCTGGGTCGCGGTACGAGTCGATTCAGACCTGGGACGCGGTACGAGTCGATTCAGACCTGGGACTGGATTGTAGTCGATTCGGACCTGGGACTCGGTTCTTGTCGATTCAGACCTGGGTCGCGGTAAGAGTCGATTCAGACCTGGGACGCGGTACGAGTCGATTCGGACCTGGGACTGGATTGTAGTCGATTCAGACCTGGAAATCGGTTGGAGTCGATTCGGTCCTGGGACCCGCTGCGAGTCGATTCCGACCTGGGTCTCGGTTGTAGTCGATTTGTACCTGGGACTCGGTTGTAGTCGATTCAGACCTGGGACTCGGTTGTAGTCGTTTCGGACCTGGGACTCAGTTGTAGTCGATTCGGACCTGGGAGTCGGTTGTTGTCGATTCGGACCTGGGACTCGGTTGTAGACGATTCGGACCTGGGACTCGGTTGTAGTCGATTCGGACCTGGGACTCGGTTGTTGTCGATTCAAACCTGGGACTCTGTTGTTGTCGATTCGGACCTGGGAGTCGGTTGTTGTCGATTCGGACCTGGGACTCGGTTGTAGACGATTCGGACCTGGGACTCGGTTCTAGTCGATTCAGACATGGAACTCGGTTGTAGTCGATTCAGACCTGGGACCCGGTTGGAGTCGATTCGGACCTGGGACTCGGTTGTAGTCGATTCAGACCTGGGACTCGGTTGTAGTCGATTCAGACCTGGGACTCGGTTCTTGTCGATTCAGACCTGTGTCGCGGTACGAGTCGATTCAGACCTGGGACCCGGTTGGAGTCGATTCGGACCTGGGACTGGATTGTAGTCGATTCGGACCTGGAAATCGGTTGGAGTCGATTCGGTCCTGGGACCCGCTGCGAGTCGATTCCGACCTGGGTCTCGGTTGTAGTCGATTTGTACCTGGGACTCGGTTGTAGTCGATTCAGACCTAGGACTCGGTTGTAGTCGATTCGGACCTGGGACTCAGTTGTTGTCGATTCACACCTGGGACTCGGTTGTTGTCGATTCAGACCTGGGACTCGGTGAGAGTCAATTCGGACCTGGGACTCGGTTGTAGTCGATTGGGACCTGGGACTCGGTGAGAGTCGATTCGGACCTGGGACTCGGTTGTACTTGATTCAGACCTAGGACTCGTTTCTTGTCGATTCAGACCTGCGACGCGGTACGAGACGATTCAGACCTGCGACGCGGTACGAGTCGATTCAGACCTGCGACGCGGTACGAGTCGATTCAGACCTGGGACCCTGTTGGAATCGATTCGGACCTGGGACTCGGTTGTAGTCGATTCAGACCTGGGACTCGGTTCTTGTCGATTTAGACCTGGGACTCGGTTGTTTTCGACTCGGACCTGGTACTCTGTTGGATTCGATTCAGACCTGGGCCTCGGTGAGTCTCGATTCGGACCAGGGACTCAGTGAGTCTCGATTCGGACCTGGGACTAGGTTGTAGTCGATTCGGACCTGGGACTCGGTTGTTGTCGATTCAAACCTGGGACTCGGTTGTTGTCGATTCGGACCTGGTACTCGGTTGTAGTCGATTCAGACCTGGGACTCGGTTCTAGTCGATTCAGACATGGAACTCAGTTGTAGTCGATTCGGACCTGGGAATCGGTTGGAGTCGATTCAGACCTGGGACTCGGTTGTTGTCGATTCGGACCTGGGACTCGGTGAGAGTCACTTCGGACCTGGGACTCAGTTGTAGTCGATTCAGACATGGGACTCTGTTGTAGTCGATTCAGACCTGGGACTCGGTTGTAGTCGATTCAGACCTGGGACCCGGTTGGAGTCGATTCGGACCTGGGACTCGGTTGTAGTCGATTCAGACCTGGGACTCAGTTGCAGTCGATTCAGACCTGGGACTCGGTTCTTGTCGATTCAGACCTGGGTCGCGGTACGAGTCGATTCAGACCTGGGACTCGGTTGTTGTCGATTCGGACCTGGGACTCAGTTGTAGTCGATTCAGACCTGGGACTCGGTTGTAGTCGATTCAGACCTGGGGCTCGGTGAGAGTCACTTCGGACCTGGGACTCAGTTGTAGTCGATTCAGACATGGGACTCTGTTGTAGTCGATTCAGACCTGGGACTCGGTTGTAGTCGATTCAGACCTGGGACCCGGTTGGAGTCGATTCGGACCTGGGACTCGGTTGTAGTCGATTCAGACCTGGGACTCAGTTGCAGTCGATTCAGACCTGGGACTCGGTTCTTGTCGATTCAGACCTGGGTCGCGGTACGAGTCGATTCAGACCTGGGACGCGGTACGAGTCGATTCAGACCTGGGACTGGATTGTAGTCGATTCGGACCTGGGACTCGGTTCTTGTCGATTCAGACCTGGGTCGCGGTAAGAGTCGATTCAGACCTGGGACGCGGTACGAGTCGATTCAGACCTGGGACTGGATTGTAGTCGATTCGGACCTGGGACTCGGTTCTTGTCGATTCAGACCTGGGTCGCGGTAAGAGTCGATTCAGACCTGGGACGCGGTACGAGTCGATTCGGACCTGGGACTGGATTGTAGTCGATTCGGACCTGGAAATCGGTTGGAGTCGATTCGGTCCTGGGACCAGCTGCGAGTCGATTCCGACCTGGGTCTCGGTTGTAGTCGATTTGTACCTGGGACTCGGTTGTAGTCGATTCAGACCTGGGACTCGGTTGTAGTCGATTCGGACCTGGGACTCGGTGAGAGTCGATTCGGACCTGGTACTCGGTTGTAGTCGATTCAGACCTGGGACTCGGTTGTTGTCGATTCGGACCTGGGAGTCGGTTGTTGTCGATTCGGACCTGGGACTCGGTTGTAGTCGATTCGGACCTGGGACTCGGTTGTAGTCGATTCGGATCTGGGACTCGGTTGTTGTCGATTCAAACCTGGGACTCTGTTGTTGTCGATTCAGACCTGGGACTCGGTTGTTGTCAATTCGGACCTGGGAGTCGGTTGTTGTCGATTCGGACCTGGGACTCGGTTGTAGTCGATTCGGACCTGGGAGTCGGTTGTTGTCGATTCGGACCTGGGACTCGGTTGTAGTCGATTCGGACCTAGGACTCGGTTGTAGTCGATTCAGACCTGGGACTCGGTTCTCGTCGATTCAGACATGGAACTCAGTTGTAGTCGATTCGGACCTGGGACTCGGTTGTTGTCGATTCAAACCTGGGACTCGGTTGTAGTCGATTCAGACCTGGGACTCGGTTCTTCTCGATTTAGACCTGGGACTCGGTTGTTTTCGATTCGGACCTGGTACTCTGTTGGAGTCGATTCAGACCTGGGCCTCAGTGAGTCTCGATTCGGACCAGGGACTCAGTGAGTCTCTATTCGGACCTGGGACTAGGTTGTAGTCGATTCGGACCTGGGACTCGGTTGTTGTCGATTCAAACCTGGGACTCGGTTGTTGTCGATTCAAACCTGGGACTCGGTTGTTGTCGATTCGGACCTGGTACTCGGTTGTAGTCGATTCAGACCTGGGACTCGGTTCTAGTCGATTCAGACATGGAACTCAGTTGTAGTCGATTCGGACCTGGGAATCGGTTGGAGTCGATTCAGACCTGGGACTCGGTTGTTGTCGATTCGGACCTGGGACTCAGTTGTAGTCGATTCAGACCTGGGACTCGGTTGTAGTCGATTCAGACCTGGGGCTCGGTGAGAGTCACTTCGGACCTGGGACTCAGTTGTAGTCGATTCAGACATGGGACTCTGTTGTAGTCGATTCAGACCTGGGACTCGGTTGTAGTCGACTCAGACCTGGGACCCGGTTGGAGTCGATTCGGACCTGGGACTCGGTTGTAGTCGATTCAGACCTGGGACTCAGTTGCAGTCGATTCAGACCTGGGACTCGGTTCTTGTCGATTCAGACCTGGGTCGCGGTACGAGTCGATTCAGACCTGGGACGCGGTACGAGTCGATTCAGACCTGGGACTGGATTGTAGTCGATTCGGACCTGCGACTCGGTTCTTGTCGATTCAGACCTGGGTCGCGGTAAGAGTCGATTCAGACCTGGGACGCGGTACGAGTCGATTCGGACCTGGGACTGGATTGTAGTCGATTCGGACCTGGAAATCGGTTGGAGTCGATTCGGTCCTGGGACCTGCTGCGAGTCGATTCCGACCTGGGTCTCGGTTGTAGTCGATTTGTACCTGGGACTCGGTTGTAGTCGATTCAGACCTGGGACTCGGTTGTAGTCGATTCGGACCTGGGACTCGGTGAGAGTCGATTCGGACCTGGTACTCGTTTGTAGTCGATTCAGACATGGAACTCGGTTGTAGTCGATTCGGACCTGGGAGTCGGTTGTTGTCGATTCGGACCTGGGACTCGGTTGTAGACGATTTAGACCTGGGACTCGGTTGTTTTCGATTCGGACCTGGTACTCTGTTGGAGTCGATTCAGACCTGGGCCTCGGTGAGTCTCGATTCGGACCAGGGACTCGATTCAGACCTGGGCCTCGGTGAGTCTCGATTCGGACCAGGGACTCAGTGAGTCTCGATTCGGACCTGGGACTAGGTTGTAGTCGATTCGGACCTGGGACTCGGTTGTTGTCGATTCAAACCTGGGACTCGGTTGTTGTCGATTCGGACCTGGTACTCGGTTGTAGTCGATTCAGACCTGGGACTCGGTTCTAGTCGATTCAGACATGGAACTCAGTTGTAGTCGATTCGGACCTGGGAATCGGTTGGAGTCGATTCAGACCTGGGACTCGGTTGTTGTCGATTCGGACCTGGGACTCAGTTGTAGTCGATTCAGACCTGGGACTCGGTTGTAGTCGATTCAGACCTGGGGCTCGGTGAGAGTCACTTCGGACCTGGGACTCAGTTGTAGTCGATTCAGACATGGGACTCAGTTGTAGTCGATTCAGACCTGGGACTCGGTTGTAGTCGATTCAGACCTGGGGCTCGGTGAGAGTCACTTCGGACCTGGGACTCAGTTGTAGTCGATTCAGACATGGGACTCTGTTGTAGTCGATTCAGACCTGGGACTCGGTTGTAGTCGATTCAGACCTGGGACCCGGTTGGAGTCGATTCGGACCTGGGACTCGGTTGTAGTCGATTCGGACCTGGGACCCGGTTGGAGTCGATTCGGACCTGGGACTCGGTTGTTGTCGATTCAGACCTGGGACTCAGTTGCAGTCGATTCAGACCTGGGACTCGGTTCTTGTCGATTCAGACCTGGGTCGCGGTACGAGTCGATTCAGACCTGGGACGCGGTACGAGTCGATTCAGACCTGGGACTGGATTGTAGTCGATTCGGACCTGGGACTCGGTTCTTGTCGATTCAGACCTGGGTCGTGGTAAGAGTCGATTCAGACCTGGGACGCGGTACGAGTCGATTCGGACCTGGGACTGGATTGTAGTCGATTCGGACCTGGAAATCGGTTGGAGTCGATTCGGTCCTGGGACCTGCTGCGAGTCGATTCCGACCTGGGTCTCGGTTGTAGTCGATTTGTACCTGGGACTCGGTTGTAGTCGATTCAGACCTGGGACCCGGTTGGAGTCGATTCGGACCTGGGACTCGGTTGTAGTCGATTCAGACCTGGGACTCAGTTGCAGTCGATTCAGACCTGGGACTCGGTTCTTGTCGATTCAGACCTGGGTCGCGGTACGAGTCGATTCAGACCTGGGACTCGGTTGTTGTCGATTCGGACCTGGGACTCAGTTGTAGTCGATTCAGACCTGGGACTCGGTTGTAGTCGATTCAGACCTGGGGCTCGGTGAGAGTCACTTCGGACCTGGGACTCAGTTGTAGTCGATTCAGACATGGGACTCTGTTGTAGTCGATTCAGACCTGGGACTCGGTTGTAGTCGATTCAGACCTGGGACCCGGTTGGAGTCGATTCGGACCTGGGACTCGGTTGTAGTCGATTCAGACCTGGGACTCAGTTGCAGTCGATTCAGACCTGGGACTCGGTTCTTGTCGATTCAGACCTGGGTCGCGGTACGAGTCGATTCAGACCTGGGACGCGGTACGAGTCGATTCAGACCTGGGACTGGATTGTAGTCGATTCGGACCTGGGACTCGGTTCTTGTCGATTCAGACCTGGGTCGCGGTAAGAGTCGATTCAGACCTGGGACGCGGTACGAGTCGATTCAGACCTGGGACTGGATTGTAGTCGATTCGGACCTGGGACTCGGTTCTTGTCGATTCAGACCTGGGTCGCGGTAAGAGTCGATTCAGACCTGGGACGCGGTACGAGTCGATTCGGACCTGGGACTGGATTGTAGTCGATTCGGACCTGGAAATCGGTTGGAGTCGATTCGGTCCTGGGACCAGCTGCGAGTCGATTCCGACCTGGGTCTCGGTTGTAGTCGATTTGTACCTGGGACTCGGTTGTAGTCGATTCAGACCTGGGACTCGGTTGTAGTCGATTCGGACCTGGGACTCGGTGAGAGTCGATTCGGACCTGGTACTCGGTTGTAGTCGATTCAGACCTGGGACTCGGTTGTTGTCAATTCGGACCTGGGAGTCGGTTGTTGTCGATTCGGACCTGGGACTCGGTTGTAGTCGATTCGGACCTGGGACTCGGTTGTAGTCGATTCGGATCTGGGACTCGGTTGTTGTCGATTCAAACCTGGGACTCTGTTGTTGTCGATTCAGACCTGGGACTCGGTTGTTGTCAATTCGGACCTGGGAGTCGGTTGTTGTCGATTCGGACCTGGGACTCGGTTGTAGTCGATTCGGACCTGGGAGTCGGTTGTTGTCGATTCGGACCTGGGACTCGGTTGTAGTCGATTCGGACCTGGGACTCGGTTGTAGTCGATTCAGACCTGGGACTCGGTTCTCGTCGATTCAGACATGGAACTCAGTTGTAGTCGATTCGGACCTGGGACTCGGTTGTTGTCGATTCAAACCTGGGACTCGGTTGTAGTCGATTCAGACCTGGGACTCGGTTCTTCTCGATTTAGACCTGGGACTCGGTTGTTTTCGATTCGGACCTGGTACTCTGTTGGAGTCGATTCAGACCTGGGCCTCAGTGAGTCTCGATTCGGACCAGGGACTCAGTGAGTCTCTATTCGGACCTGGGACTAGGTTGTAGTCGATTCGGACCTGGGACTCGGTTGTTGTCGATTCAAACCTGGGACTCGGTTGTTGTCGATTCAAACCTGGGACTCGGTTGTTGTCGATTCGGACCTGGTACTCGGTTGTAGTCGATTCAGACCTGGGACTCGGTTCTAGTCGATTCAGACATGGAACTCAGTTGTAGTCGATTCGGACCTGGGAATCGGTTGGAGTCGATTCAGACCTGGGACTCGGTTGTTGTCGATTCGGACCTGGGACTCAGTTGTAGTCGATTCAGACCTGGGACTCGGTTGTAGTCGATTCAGACCTGGGGCTCGGTGAGAGTCACTTCGGACCTGGGACTCAGTTGTAGTCGATTCAGACATGGGACTCTGTTGTAGTCGATTCAGACCTGGGACTCGGTTGTAGTCGACTCAGACCTGGGACCCGGTTGGAGTCGATTCGGACCTGGGACTCGGTTGTAGTCGATTCAGACCTGGGACTCAGTTGCAGTCGATTCAGACCTGGGACTCGGTTCTTGTCGATTCAGACCTGGGTCGCGGTACGAGTCGATTCAGACCTGGGACGCGGTACGAGTCGATTCAGACCTGGGACTGGATTGTAGTCGATTCGGACCTGGGACTCGGTTCTTGTCGATTCAGACCTGGTTCGCGGTAAGAGTCGATTCAGACCTGGGACGCGGTACGAGTCGATTCGGACCTGGGACTGGATTGTAGTCGATTCGGACCTGGAAATCGGTTGGAGTCGATTCGGTCCTGGGACCTGCTGCGAGTCGATTCCGACCTGGGTCTCGGTTGTAGTCGATTTGTACCTGGGACTCGGTTGTAGTCGATTCAGACCTGGGACTCGGTTGTAGTCGATTCGGACCTGGGACTCGGTGAGAGTCGATTCGGACCTGGTACTCGTTTGTAGTCGATTCAGACATGGAACTCGGTTGTAGTCGATTCGGACCTGGGAGTCGGTTGTTGTCGATTCGGACCTGGGACTCGGTTGTAGACGATTTAGACCTGGGACTCGGTTGTTTTCGATTCGGACCTGGTACTCTGTTGGAGTCGATTCAGACCTGGGCCTCGGTGAGTCTCGATTCGGACCAGGGACTCGATTCAGACCTGGGCCTCGGTGAGTCTCGATTCGGACCAGGGACTCAGTGAGTCTCGATTCGGACCTGGGACTAGATTGTAGTCGATTCGGACCTGGGACTCGGTTGTTGTCGATTCAAACCTGGGACTCGGTTGTTGTCGATTCGGACCTGGTACTCGGTTGTAGTCGATTCAGACCTGGGACTCGGTTCTAGTCGATTCAGACATGGAACTCAGTTGTAGTCGATTCGGACCTGGGAATCGGTTGGAGTCGATTCAGACCTGGGACTCGGTTGTTGTCGATTCGGACCTGGGACTCAGTTGTAGTCGATTCAGACCTGGGACTCGGTTGTAGTCGATTCAGACCTGGGGCTCGGTGAGAGTCACTTCGGACCTGGGACTCAGTTGTAGTCGATTCAGACATGGGACTCAGTTGTAGTCGATTCAGACCTGGGACTCGGTTGTAGTCGATTCAGACCTGGGGCTCGGTGAGAGTCACTTCGGACCTGGGACTCAGTTGTAGTCGATTCAGACATGGGACTCTGTTGTAGTCGATTCAGACCTGGGACTCGGTTGTAGTCGATTCAGACCTGGGACCCGGTTGGAGTCGATTCGGACCTGGGACTCGGTTGTAGTCGATTCGGACCTGGGACCCGGTTGGAGTCGATTCGGACCTGGGACTCGGTTGTTGTCGATTCAGACCTGGGACTCAGTTGCAGTCGATTCAGACCTGGGACTCGGTTCTTGTCGATTCAGACCTGGGTCGCGGTACGAGTCGATTCAGACCTGGGACGCGGTACGAGTCGATTCAGACCTGGGACTGGATTGTAGTCGATTCGGACCTGGGACTCGGTTCTTGTCGATTCAGACCTGGGTCGCGGTAAGAGTCGATTCAGACCTGGGACGCGGTACGAGTCGATTCGGACCTGGGACTGGATTGTAGTCGATTCGGACCTGGAAATCGGTTGGAGTCGATTCGGTCCTGGGACCTGCTGCGAGTCGATTCCGACCTGGGTCTCGGTTGTAGTCGATTTGTACCTGGGACTCGGTTGTAGTCGATTCAGACCTGGGACTCGGTTGTAGTCGATTCGGACCTGGGACTCGGTTGTAGTCGATTCAGACCTGGGACTCGGTTGTTGTCGATTCGGACCTGGTACTCGGTTGTAGTCGATTCAGACATGGAACTCGGTTGTAGTCGATTCGGACCTGGGAGTCGGTTGTTGTCGATTCGGACCTGGGACTCGGTTGTAGTCGATTCGGACCTGGGACTCGGTTGTAGTCGATTCGGACCTGGGACTCGGTTGTTGTTGATTCAAACCTGGGACTCGGTTGTTGTCGATTCGGACCTGGTACTCGGTTGTAGTGGATTTGTACCTGGGACTCGGTTCTAGTCGATTCAGACATGGAACTCAGTTGTAGTCGATTCGGACCTGGGACTCGGTTGTAGGCGATTCAGACCTGGGGCTCGGTGAGAGTCACTTCGGACCTGGGACTCAGTTGTAGTCGATTCAGACATGCGACTCTATTGTAGTCGATTCAGACCTGGGACTCGGTTGGAGTCGATTCTGACCTGGGACTCGGTTCTAGTCGATTCTGACCTGGGACTCGGTTCCAGTCGATTCTGACCTGGGACTCGGTTCTAGTCGATTCAGACATAGGACTCTGTTGTAGTCTATTCAGACCTGGGACCCGGTTGGAGTCCATTCGGACGTGGGACTCGTTTGTAGTCGATTGAGACATAGGACTCGATTGGAGTCGATTCGGACCTGGGACCAGCTGCGAGTCGATTCCGACCTGGGTCTCGGTTGTAGTCGATCCGGACCTGGGACTCGGTGAGAGTCGATTCGGACCTGGGACTCGGTGAGAGTCGATTCGGACCTGGGACTCGGTTCGAGTCGATTCAGACCTGGGACGCGGTACGAGTCGATTCAGACCTGGGACACTGTTGGTGTCTATTCAGACCTGGGACCCTGTTGGAATCGATTCGGACCTGGGACTCGGTTGTAGTCGATTCAGACCTGGGACTCGGTTCTAGTCGATTCAGACATGGAACTCAGTTGTAGTCGATTCGGACCTGGGAATCGGTTGGAGTCGATTCAGACCTGGGACTCGGTTGTTGTCGATTCGGACCTGGGACTCAGTTGTAGTCGATTCAGACCTGGGACTCGGTTGTAGTCGATTCAGACCTGGGGCTCGGTGAGAGTCACTTCGGACCTGGGACTCAGTTGTAGTCGATTCAGACATGGGACTCTGTTGTAGTCGATTCAGACCTGGGACTCGGTTGTAGTCGATTCAGACCTGGGACCCGGTTGGAGTCGATTCGGACCTGGGACTCGGTTGTAGTCGATTCAGACCTGGGACTCAGTTGCAGTCGATTCAGACCTGGGACTCGGTTCTTGTCGATTCAGACCTGGGTCGCGGTACGAGTCGATTCAGACCTGGGACGCGGTACGAGTCGATTCAGACCTGGGACTGGATTGTAGTCGATTCGGACCTGGGACTCGGTTCTTGTCGATTCAGACCTGGGTCGCGGTAAGAGTCGATTCAGACCTGGGACGCGGTACGAGTCGATTCGGACCTGGGACTGGATTGTAGTCGATTCGGACCTGGAAATCGGTTGGAGTCGATTCGGTCCTGGGACCCGCTGCGAGTCGATTCCGACCTGGGTCTCGGTTGTAGTCGATTTGTACCTGGGACTCGGTTGTAGTCGATTCAGACATGGAACTCGGTTGTAGTCGATTCGGACCTGGGAGTCGGTTGTTGTCGATTCGGACCTGGGACTCGGTTGTAGACGATTCGGACCTGGGACTCGGTTGTAGTCGATTCGGACCTGGGACTCGGTTGTTGTCGATTCAAACCTGGGACTCTGTTGTTGTCGATTCGGACCTGGTACTCGGTTGTAGTCGATTCAGACCTGGGACCCGGTTGGAGTCGATTCGGACCTGGGACTCGGTTGTAGTCGATTCAGACCTGGGACTCAGTTGCAGTCGATTCAGACCTGGGACTCGGTTCTTGTCGATTCAGACCTGGGTCGCGGTACGAGTCGATTCAGACCTGGGACGCGGTACGAGTCGATTCAGACCTGGGACTGGATTGTAGTCGATTCGGACCTGGGACTCGGTTCTTGTCGATTCAGACCTGGGTCGCGGTAAGAGTCGATTCAGACCTGGGACGCGGTACGAGTCGATTCGGACCTGGGACTGGATTGTAGTCGATTCGGACCTGGAAATCGGTTGGAGTCGATTCGGTCCTGGGACCTGCTGCGAGTCGATTCCGACCTGGGTCTCGGTTGTAGTCGATTTGTACCTGGGACTCGGTTGTAGTCGATTCAGACCTGGGACTCGGTTGTAGTCGATTCGGACCTGGGACTCGGTTGTAGTCGATTCAGACCTGGGACTCGGTTGTTGTCGATTCGGACCTGGTACTCGGTTGTAGTCGATTCAGACATGGAACTCGGTTGTAGTCGATTCGGACCTGGGAGTCGGTTGTTGTCGATTCGGACCTGGGACTCGGTTGTAGTCGATTCGGACCTGGGACTCGGTTGTAGTCGATTCGGACCTGGGACTCGGTTGTTGTTGATTCAAACCTGGGACTCGGTTGTTGTCGATTCGGACCTGGTACTCGGTTGTAGTGGATTTGTACCTGGGACTCGGTTCTAGTCGATTCAGACATGGAACTCAGTTGTAGTCGATTCGGACCTGGGACTCGGTTGTAGGCGATTCAGACCTGGGGCTCGGTGAGAGTCACTTCGGACCTGGGACTCAGTTGTAGTCGATTCAGACATGCGACTCTATTGTAGTCGATTCAGACCTGGGACTCGGTTGGAGTCGATTCTGACCTGGGACTCGGTTCTAGTCGATTCTGACCTGGGACTCGGTTCCAGTCGATTCTGACCTGGGACTCGGTTCTAGTCGATTCAGACATAGGACTCTGTTGTAGTCTATTCAGACCTGGGACCCGGTTGGAGTCCATTCGGACGTGGGACTCGTTTGTAGTCGATTGAGACATAGGACTCGATTGGAGTCGATTCGGACCTGGGACCAGCTGCGAGTCGATTCCGACCTGGGTCTCGGTTGTAGTCGATCCGGACCTGGGACTCGGTGAGAGTCGATTCGGACCTGGGACTCGGTGAGAGTCGATTCGGACCTGGGACTCGGTTCTAGTCGATTCAGACATGGAACTCAGTTGTAGTCGATTCGGACCTGGGAATCGGTTGGAGTCGATTCAGACCTGGGACTCGGTTGTTGTCGATTCAAACCTGGGACTCAGTTGTAGTCAATTCAGACCTGGGACTCGGTTGTAGTCTATTCAGACCTGGGGCTCGGTGAGGGTCACTTCGGACCTGGGACTCAGTTGTAGTCGATTCAGACATGGGACTCTGTTGTAGTCGATTCAGACCTGGGACTCGGTTGTAGTTGATTCAGACCTGGGACCCGGTTGGAGTCGATTCGGACCTGGGACTGGGTTGTAGTTGATTCAGACCTTTGACTCGGTTGTAGTCGATTCAGACCTGGGACTCGGTTCTTGTCGATTCAGACCTGTGTCGCGGTACGAGTCGATTCAGACCTGGGACCCGGTTGGAGTCGATTCGGACCTGGGACTGGATTGTAGTCGATTCGGACCTGGAAATCGGTTGGAGTCGATTCGGTCCTGGGACCCGCTGCGAGTCGATTCCGACCTGGGTCTCGGTTGTAGTCGATTTGTACCTGGGACTTGGTTGTAGTCGATTCAAACCTAGGACTCGGTTGTAGTCGATTCGGACCTGGGACTCAGTTGTTGTCGATTCACACCTGGGACTCGGTTGTTGTCGATTCAGACCTGGGACTCGGTTGAGAGTCGATTCGGACCTGGGACTCGGTTGTAGTCGATTGGGACCTGGGACTCGGTGAGAGTCGATTCGGACCTGGGACTCGGTTGTACTTGATTCAGAACTAGGACTCGGTTCTTGTCGATTCAGACCTGGGACGCGGTACGAGACGATTCAGACCTGGGACGCGGTACGAGTCGATTCAGACCTGGGACGCGGTAAGAGTCGATTCGGACCTGGGACTCGGTTCGAGTCGATTCAGACCTGGGACGCGGTACGAGTCGATTCAGACCTGGGACACTGTTGGTGTCTATTCAGACCTGGGACCCTGTTGGAATCGATTCGGACCTGGGACTCGGTTGTAGTCGATTCAGACCTGGGACTCGGTTCTAGTCGATTCAGACATGGAACTCAGTTGTAGTCGATTCGGACCTGGGAATCGGTTGGAGTCGATTCAGACCTGGGACTCGGTTGTTGTCGATTCGGACCTGGGACTCAGTTGTAGTCGATTCAGACCTGGGACTCGGTTGTAGTCGATTCAGACCTGGGGCTCGGTGAGAGTCACTTCGGACCTGGGACTCAGTTGTAGTCGATTCAGACATGGGACTCTGTTGTAGTCGATTCAGACCTGGGACTCGGTTGTAGTCGATTCAGACCTGGGACCCGGTTGGAGTCGATTCGGACCTGGGACTCGGTTGTAGTCGATTCAGACCTGGGACTCAGTTGCAGTCGATTCAGACCTGGGACTCGGTTCTTGTCGATTCAGACCTGGGTCGCGGTACGAGTCGATTCAGACCTGGGACGCGGTACGAGTCGATTCAGACCTGGGACTGGATTGTAGTCGATTCGGACCTGGGACTCGGTTCTTGTCGATTCAGACCTGGGTCGCGGTAAGAGTCGATTCAGACCTGGGACGCGGTACGAGTCGATTCGGACCTGGGACTGGATTGTAGTCGATTCGGACCTGGAAATCGGTTGGAGTCGATTCGGTCCTGGGACCCGCTGCGAGTCGATTCCGACCTGGGTCTCGGTTGTAGTCGATTTGTACCTGGGACCCGGTTGTAGTCGATTCAGACATGGAACTCGGTTGTAGTCGATTCGGACCTGGGAGTCGGTTGTTGTCGATTCGGACCTGGGACTCGGTTGTAGACGATTCGGACCTGGGACTCGGTTGTAGTCAATTCAGACCTGGGACCCAGTTGGAGTCGATTCACACCTGGGACTCGGTTGTTGTCGATTCAGACCTGGGACTCGGTGAGAGTCGATTCGGACCTGGGACTCGGTTGTAGTCGATTGGGACCTGGGACTCGGTGAGAGTCGATTCGGACCTGGGACTCGGTTGTACTTGATTCAGACCTAGGACTCGGTTCTTGTCGATTCAGACCTGGGACGCGGTACGAGACGATTCAGACCTGGGACGCGGTACGAGTCGATTCAGACCTGGGACGCGGTAAGAGTCGATTCGGACCTGGAAATCGGTTGGAGTCGATTCGGTCCTGGGACCCGCTGCGAGTCGATTCCGACCTGGGTCTCGGTTGTAGTCGATTTGTACCTGGGACTCGGTTGTAGTCGATTCAGACCTAGGACTCGGTTGTAGTCGATTCGGACCTGGGACTCGGTTGTTGTCGATTGAGACCTAGGACTCGGTTGTTGTCGATTCGGACCTGGGACTCGGTGAGTCTCGATTTGGACTTGGGACTCGGTTGTAATCGATTTGGACCTGCGACTCAGTTGTAGTCGATTCAAACCTGGCACTCTGTTGTTGTCGATTCAGACCTGGGACTGGGTTGTAGTCGTTTTGTACCTGGGATTCGGTTGTAGTCGATTCGGACCTGGAAATCGGTTGGAGTTGATTCGGACCTGGGACTCGGTTGTAGTCGGATCGGACCTGGGACTCGGTTGTAGGCGATTCAGACCTGGGGCTCGGTGAGAGTCACTTCGGACCTGGTACTCAGTTGTAGTCGATTCAGACATTGGACTCTGTTGTAGTCGATTCAGACCTGGGACTCGGTTGTAGTCAATTCAGACCTGGGCCTCGGTTGGAGTCGATTCTGACCTGGGACTCGGTTGTAGTCCATTCGGACCTGGGACTCGGTGACTCTCGATTCGGACCTGGGACTCGGTGAGTCTCGATTCGGACCTGGGACTCGGCTGTATTCGATTCGGACCTGGGACTCGGTTGTTGTCGATTCAAACCTGGCACTCTGTTGTTGTCGATTCAGACCTGGGATTCGGTTGTAGTCGATTCGGACCTGGAAATCAGTTGGAGTTGATTCGGACCTGGGACCCGCTGCGAGTCGATTCCGACCTGGGTCTCGGTTGTAGTCGATTCGGACCTGGGACTCGGTGAGTCTCGATTCGGACCTGGGACTCGGTTGTTGTCGATTCAAACCTGGGCCTCGGTTGTTGTCGATTCGGACCTGGTACTCAGTTGGTGTCGATTCGGACCTGGTACTCGGTTGTAGTCGATTCAGACATGGAACTCAGTTGTAGTCGATTCAGAGATGGGACTCGGTTCTAGTCGATTCAGACATGGGACTCGGTTGGAGTCGATTCGGACCTGGGACTCGGTTGTAGTCGATTGAGACCTGGTACTCGGTTGTAGTCGATTCAGACCTGGGACTCGGTTGTAGTCGATTCAGACCTGGGTCGCGGTACGAGTCGATTCAGACCTGGGACGCGGTACGAGTCGATTCAGACCTGGGACGCGGTACGAGTCGATTCAGACCTGGGACTCAGTTGTAGTCGATCAGACCTGGGACTCGGTTCTTGTCGAGTCAGACCTGGGTTGCGGTACGAGTCAATTCAGACCTGGGACCCGCTGCGAGTCAATTCCGACCTGGGTCTCGGTTATCGTCGATTTGTACCTGGGACTCGGTTGTTGTCGATTGAGACCTAGGACTCGGTTGTTGTCGATTCGGACCTGGGACTCGGTGAGTCTCGATTTGGACTTGGGACTCGGTTGTAATCGATTTGGACCTGCGACTCAGTTGTAGTCGATTCAAACCTGGCACTCTGTTGTTGTCGATTCAGACCTGGGACTCGGTTGTAGTCGTTTTGTACCTGGGATTCGGTTGTAGTCGATTCGGACCTGGAAATCGGTTGGAGTTGATTCGGACCTGGGACTCGGTTGTAGTCGGATCGGACCTGGGACTCGGTTGTAGTCAATTCAGACCTGGGGCTCGGTGAGAGTCACTTCGGACCTGGGACTCAGTTGTAGTCGATTCAGACATTGGACTCTGTTGTAGTCAATTCAGACCTGGGACTCAGTTGGAGTCGATTCTGACCTGGGACTCGGTTCTAGTCGATTCTGACCTGGGACTCGGTTCTAGTCGATTCTGACCTGGGACTCGGTTCTAGTCGATTCAGACATGGGACTCCGTATTAGTCTCTTCAGACCTGGGACCCGGTTGGAGTCGATTCAGATCTGAGACTCGGTTCTTGTCGATTCAGACCTGGGACTCGGTACGTGTCAATTCAGACCTGGGACGCGGTACGAGTCATTTCGGACCTGGGACTCGGTTCTTGTCGATTCAGACCTGGGACGCGGTCCGAGTCGATTCGGACCTGGGACTCGGTTGGAGTCGTTTCAGACCTAGGACGCGGTATGAGTCGATTCGGACCTGGGACTCGGTTTGAGTCGATTCAGACCTGGGACTTGGTTGTAGTCGATTCGGATCTGGAAATCGGTTGGAGTCGATTCGGACCTGGGACCCGCTGCGAGTCGATTCCGACCTGGGTCTCGGTTGTTGTCGATTTAGACCTGGGGCTTGGTGAGAATCGATTCAGACCTGGGACTCGGTTGTAGTCGATTTAGACCTGGGACTCGGTTCTAGTCAATTCAGACCTGGGACCCTGTTGGAGTCGATTCAGACCTGGGACCCGGTTGGAGTCGATTCGGACCTGGGACTCGGTTAGAGTCGATTCGGACCTGGGACTCGGTGACAGTCGATTTAGACCTGACACTCGGTTGTAGTCGATTCGGACCTGGGAATCGGTTGTTGTCGATTCGGACCTGGGAATCGTTTTTTGTCGATTCGGACCTGGGACTCGGTGGGACTCGATTCACACCTGGGACTCGGTTCTGGTCGATTCAAACATGGGACTCCGTTGTAGTCGATTCAGATCTGGGACTCGGTTGTAGTCGATTTAGACCTGGGGCTTGGTGAGAGTCGATTCGGAACTGGGACGCGGTTGGAGTCGATTCAGACCTGGGACTCAGTTGTAGTCGATCAGACCTGGGACTCGGTTGTTGTCGATTCAAACCTGGGCCTCGGTTGTTGTCGATTCGGACCTGGTACTCAGTTGGTGTCGATTCGGACCTGGTACTCGGTTGTAGTCGATTCAGACATGGAACTCAGTTGTAGTCGATTCAGAGATGGGACTCGGTTCTAGTCGATTCAGACATGGGACTCGGTTGGAGTCGATTCGGACCTGGGACTCGGTTGTAGTCGATTGAGACCTGGTACTCGGTTGTAGTCGATTCAGACCTGGGACTCGGTTGTAGTCGATTCAGACCTGGGTCGCGGTACGAGTCGATTCAGACCTGGGACGCGGTACGAGTCGATTCAGACCTGGGACGCGGTACGAGTCGATTCAGACCTGGGACTCAGTTGTAGTCGATCAGACCTGGGACTCGGTTCTTGTCGAGTCAGACCTGGGTTGCGGTACGAGTCAATTCAGACCTGGGACCCGCTGCGAGTCAATTCCGACCTGGGAATCGGTTGTTGTCGATTCGGACCTGGGACTCAGTTGTAGTCGATTCGGACCTGGGACTCGGTTGTAGTCGATTCAGACCTGGGACTCGGTTGTAGTCGATTCAGACCTGGGGCTAGGTGAGAGTCACTTCGGACCTGTGACTCGGTTGTAGTCGATTCAGACGTGGGACTCGGTTGTAGTCGATTCAGACCTGGGACTCGGTTGTAGTCGATTCGGACCTGGGACTGTGTGACAGTCGATTTAGACCTGGGACTCGTTTGGAGTCGATTCGGATCTGGGACTCGGTTGTAGTCGATTCGGACCTGGGAATCGGTTGTTGTCAATTCGGACCTGGGACCCGGTTGTAGTCAATTCGGACCTGGGACTCGGTTGTTGTCGATTCAGACCTGGGTCGCGGTACGAGTCAATTCAGACCTGGGACTCGGTGGGAGTCGATTCGGACCTGGGACTTGGTTGTAGTCGATTTAGACCTGGGGCTTGGTGAGAGTCACTTCGGACCTGGGTCTCGGTTGTAGTCGATTCAGACATGGGACTCGGTTCTGGTCTATTCAGACATGGGACTCCCTTGTCGTCGATTCAGACCTGGGACTCCCTTGTCGTCGATTCAGACCTGGGTCGCGGTACGAGTCAATTCAGACCTGGGACGCGGTACGAGTCGATTCGGACCTGGGACTCGGTTGTAGTCGATTCAAACCTCGGACTCGGTTGTAGTCGATTGAGACCTAGTACTCGGTTGGAGTCGATTCGGACCTGGTACTCAGTTGGAGTCGATTCAGACGTGGGACTCGTTTGGAGTCGATTCGGATCTGGGACTCGGTTGTAGTCGATCCGGACCTGGGACTCGGTGAGAGTCGATTCGGACCTGGGACTCGGTGAGAGTCGATTCGGACCTGGGACTCTGTTGTTGTCGATTCGGACCTGGGGCTCGGTCGGAGTCGATTCGGACCTGGGACTCGGTTTGAGTCGATTCGGACCTGGGACTCTGTTGTTGTCGATTCGGACCTGGGACTCGGTTTGAGTCGATTCGGACCTGTGACTCGGTTCTAGTCGATTCATACCTGGGACCCAGTTAGAGTCGATTCGGACCTGGGACTCGGTTCTAGTCGATTCAGACCTGAGACCCGGTTGGAGTCGATTCGGACCTGGGACTCGCTGAGGGTCGATTCTGACCTGGGACTCGGTTGCAGTCGATTCTGACCTGGGACTCGGTTCTAGTCGATTCAGACCTGGGACCCGGTTGGAGTCCATTCGGACCTAGGACTCATTTGTAGTCGATTGAGACCTGGGACCCGGTTGGAGTCGATTCGGACCGTGGACTCAGTTGTAGTCGATTCGGACCTGGAACTCGGTTGGAGTCGATTCAGACCTGGGACTCGGTTGTAGTCGATTTCGACCTGGGGCTCGGTTTTGTCGAATCAGACCTGGGGCTCAGTGAGAGTCACTTCGGACCTGGGACTCGGTTCTAGTCGATTCTGACCTGGGACTCGGTTGGAGTCGATTCTGACCTGGGACTCGGTTCTAGTCGATTCGGACCTGGGACCCGGTTGGTGTCGATTCAGACATGGGTCTCGGTTCTAGTCAATTCAGACCTGGGACCCAGTTGGAGTCGATTCACACCTGGGACTCGGTTGTTGTCGATTCAGACCTGGGACTCGGTGAGAGTCGATTCGGACCTGGGACTCGGTTGTAGTCGATTGGGACCTGGGACTCGGTGAGAGTCGATTCGGACCTGGGACTCGGTTGTACTTGATTCAGACCTAGGACTCGGTTCTTGTCGATTCAGACCTGGGACGCGGTACGAGACGATTCAGACCTGGGACGCGGTACGAGTCGATTCAGACCTGGGACGCGGTAAGAGTCGATTCGGACCTGGAAATCGGTTGGAGTCGATTCGGTCCTGGGACCCGCTGCGAGTCGATTCCGACCTGGGTCTCGGTTGTAGTCGATTTGTACCTGGGACTCGGTTGTAGTCGATTCAGACCTAGGACTCGGTTGTAGTCGATTCGGACCTGGGACTCGGTTGTTGTCGATTGAGACCTAGGACTCGGTTGTTGTCGATTCGGACCTGGGACTCGGTGAGTCTCGATTTGGACTTGGGACTCGGTTGTAATCGATTTGGACCTGCGACTCAGTTGTAGTCGATTCAAACCTGGCACTCTGTTGTTGTCGATTCAGACCTGGGACTGGGTTGTAGTCGTTTTGTACCTGGGATTCGGTTGTAGTCGATTCGGACCTGGAAATCGGTTGGAGTTGATTCGGACCTGGGACTCGGTTGTAGTCGGATCGGACCTGGGACTCGGTTGTAGGCGATTCAGACCTGGGGCTCGGTGAGAGTCACTTCGGACCTGGTACTCAGTTGTAGTCGATTCAGACATTGGACTCTGTTGTAGTCGATTCAGACCTGGGACTCGGTTGTAGTCAATTCAGACCTGGGCCTCGGTTGGAGTCGATTCTGACCTGGGACTCGGTTGTAGTCCATTCGGACCTGGGACTCGGTGACTCTCGATTCGGACCTGGGACTCGGTGAGTCTCGATTCGGACCTGGGACTCGGCTGTATTCGATTCGGACCTGGGACTCGGTTGTTGTCGATTCAAACCTGGCACTCTGTTGTTGTCGATTCAGACCTGGGATTCGGTTGTAGTCGATTCGGACCTGGAAATCAGTTGGAGTTGATTCGGACCTGGGACCCGCTGCGAGTCGATTCCGACCTGGGTCTCGGTTGTAGTCGATTCGGACCTGGGACTCGGTGAGTCTCGATTCGGACCTGGGACTCGGTTGTTGTCGATTCAAACCTGGGCCTCGGTTGTTGTCGATTCGGACCTGGTACTCAGTTGGTGTCGATTCGGACCTGGTACTCGGTTGTAGTCGATTCAGACATGGAACTCAGTTGTAGTCGATTCAGAGATGGGACTCGGTTCTAGTCGATTCAGACATGGGACTCGGTTGGAGTCGATTCGGACCTGGGACTCGGTTGTAGTCGATTGAGACCTGGTACTCGGTTGTAGTCGATTCAGACCTGGGACTCGGTTGTAGTCGATTCAGACCTGGGTCGCGGTACGAGTCGATTCAGACCTGGGACGCGGTACGAGTCGATTCAGACCTGGGACGCGGTACGAGTCGATTCAGACCTGGGACTCAGTTGTAGTCGATCAGACCTGGGACTCGGTTCTTGTCGAGTCAGACCTGGGTTGCGGTACGAGTCAATTCAGACCTGGGACCCGCTGCGAGTCAATTCCGACCTGGGTCTCGGTTGTCGTCGATTTGTACCTGGGACTCGGTTGTTGTCGATTGAGACCTAGGACTCGGTTGTTGTCGATTCGGACCTGGGACTCGGTGAGTCTCGATTTGGACTTGGGACTCGGTTGTAATCGATTTGGACCTGCGACTCAGTTGTAGTCGATTCAAACCTGGCACTCTGTTGTTGTCGATTCAGACCTGGGACTCGGTTGTAGTCGTTTTGTACCTGGGATTCGGTTGTAGTCGATTCGGACCTGGAAATCGGTTGGAGTTGATTCGGACCTGGGACTCGGTTGTAGTCGGATCGGACCTGGGACTCGGTTGTAGTCAATTCAGACCTGGGGCTCGGTGAGAGTCACTTCGGACCTGGGACTCAGTTGTAGTCGATTCAGACATTGGACTCTGTTGTAGTCAATTCAGACCTGGGACTCAGTTGGAGTCGATTCTGACCTGGGACTCGGTTCTAGTCGATTCTGACCTGGGACTCGGTTCTAGTCGATTCTGACCTGGGACTCGGTTCTAGTCGATTCAGACATGGGACTCCGTATTAGTCTCTTCAGACCTGGGACCCGGTTGGAGTCGATTCAGACCTGAGACTCGGTTCTTGTCGATTCAGACCTGGGACTCGGTACGTGTCAATTCAGACCTGGGACGCGGTACGAGTCATTTCGGACCTGGGACTCGGTTCTTGTCGATTCGGACCTGGGACTCGGTTCTTGTCGATTCAGACCTGGGACGCGGTCCGAGTCGATTCGGACCTGGGACTCGGTTGGAGTCGTTTCAGACCTAGGACGCGGTATGAGTCGATTCGGACCTGGGACTCGGTTTGAGTCGATTCAGACCTGGGACTTGGTTGTAGTCGATTCGGATCTGGAAATCGGTTGGAGTCGATTCGGACCTGGGACCCGCTGCGAGTCGATTCCGACCTGGGTCTCGGTTGTTGTCGATTTAGACCTGGGGCTTGGTGAGAATCGATTCAGACCTGGGACTCGGTTGTAGTCGATTTAGACCTGGGACTCGGTTCTAGTCAATTCAGACCTGGGACCCTGTTGGAGTCGATTCAGACCTGGGACCCGGTTGGAGTCGATTCGGACCTGGGACTCGGTTAGAGTCGATTCGGACCTGGGACTCGGTGACAGTCGATTTAGACCTGACACTCGGTTGTAGTCGATTCGGACCTGGGAATCGGTTGTTGTCGATTCGGACCTGGGAATCGTTTTTTGTCGATTCGGACCTGGGACTCGGTGGGACTCGATTCACACCTGGGACTCGGTTCTGGTCGATTCAAACATGGGACTCCGTTGTAGTCGATTCAGATCTGGGACTCGGTTGTAGTCGATTTAGACCTGGGGCTTGGTGAGAGTCGATTCGGAACTGGGACGCGGTTGGAGTCGATTCAGACCTGGGACTCAGTTGTAGTCGATCAGACCTGGGACTCGGTTGTTGTCGATTCAAACCTGGGCCTCGGTTGTTGTCGATTCGGACCTGGTACTCAGTTGGTGTCGATTCGGACCTGGTACTCGGTTGTAGTCGATTCAGACATGGAACTCAGTTGTAGTCGATTCAGAGATGGGACTCGGTTCTAGTCGATTCAGACATGGGACTCGGTTGGAGTCGATTCGGACCTGGGACTCGGTTGTAGTCGATTGAGACCTGGTACTCGGTTGTAGTCGATTCAGACCTGGGACTCGGTTGTAGTCGATTCAGACCTGGGTCGCGGTACGAGTCGATTCAGACCTGGGACGCGGTACGAGTCGATTCAGACCTGGGACGCGGTACGAGTCGATTCAGACCTGGGACTCAGTTGTAGTCGATCAGACCTGGGACTCGGTTCTTGTCGAGTCAGACCTGGGTTGCGGTACGAGTCAATTCAGACCTGGGACCCGCTGCGAGTCAATTCCGACCTGGGAATCGGTTGTTGTCGATTCGGACCTGGGACTCAGTTGTAGTCGATTCGGACCTGGGACTCGGTTGTAGTCGATTCAGACCTGGGACTCAGTTGTAGTCGATTCAGACCTGGGGCTAGGTGAGAGTCACTTCGGACCTGTGACTCGGTTGTAGTCGATTCAGACGTGGGACTCGGTTGTAGTCGATTCAGACCTGGGACTCGGTTGTAGTCGATTCGGACCTGGGACTGTGTGACAGTCGATTTAGACCTGGGACTCGTTTGGAGTCGATTCGGATCTGGGACTCGGTTGTAGTCGATTCGGACCTGGGAATCGGTTGTTGTCAATTCGGACCTGGGACCCGGTTGTAGTCAATTCGGACCTGGGACTCGGTTGTTGTCGATTCAGACCTGGGTCGCGGTACGAGTCAATTCAGACCTGGGACTCGGTGGGAGTCGATTCGGACCTGGGACTTGGTTGTAGTCGATTTAGACCTGGGGGTTGGTGAGAGTCACTTCGGACCTGGGTCTCGGTTGTAGTCGATTCGGACCTGGGACTCGGTGAGAGTCAATTCAGACCTGGGACCCGGTGATAGTCGATTCGGACATGGAACTCAGTTGTAGT
The DNA here is from genome assembly GCF_030144855.1 of Hypanus sabinus. Taxonomy (NCBI): domain Eukaryota; kingdom Metazoa; phylum Chordata; class Chondrichthyes; order Myliobatiformes; family Dasyatidae; genus Hypanus; species Hypanus sabinus. The sequence goes on along the minus strand of NC_082729.1, from coordinate 32,805,716 downwards.
CGATTCGGACCTGGGACTCGGTTGCAGTCGATTCAGACCTGGGACTCGGTTGGAGTCGATTTGGATCTGGGAATCGGTTGTTGTCGATTCGGACCTGGGAATCGGTTGTTGTCGATTCGGACCTGGGACTCAGTTGTAGTCGATTCAGACCTGGGACTCGGTTGTAGTCGATTCAGACCTGGGGCTCGGTGAGAGTCACTTCGGACCTGGGACTCAGTTGTAGTCGATTCAGACATGGGACTCTGTTGTAGTCGATTCAGACCTGGGACTCGGTTGTAGTCGATTCAGACCTGGGACTCGGTTGGAGTCGATTCAGACCTGGGCCTCGGTTGTAGTCGATTCAGACCTGGGGCTTGGTGAGAGTGACTTCGGACCTGGGACTCAGTTGTAGTCGATTCAGACCTGGGACTCGGTTCTTGTCGATTCAGACCTGGGTCGCGGTACGAGTCAATTCAGACCTGGGTCGCGGTACGAGTCGATTCAGACATGGAACTCGGTTGTAGTCGATTCGGACCTGGGAATCGGTTGTTGTCGATTCGGACCTGGGAATCGGTTGTTGTCGATTCGGACCTGGGACTCAGTTGTAGTCGATTCGGACCTGGGACTCGGTTGTAGTCGATTCGGACCTGGGACTCGGTTGTAGTCGATTCAGACCTGGGGCTAGGTGAGAGTCACTTCGGACCTGTGACTCGGTTGTAGTCGATTCAGACGTGGGACTCGGTTGTAGTCGATTCAGACCTGGGACTCGGTTGTAGTCGATTCGGACCTGGGACTGTGTGACAGTCGATTTAGACCTGGGACTCGTTTGGAGTCGATTCGGATCTGGGACTCGGTTGTAGTCGATTCGGACCTGGGAATCGGTTGTTGTCAATTCGGACCTGGGACCCGGTTGTAGTCAATTCGGACCTGGGACTCGGTTGTTGTCGATTCAGACCTGGGTCGCGGTACGAGTCAATTCAGACCTGGGACTCGGTGGGAGTCGATTCGGACCTGGGACTTGGTTGTAGTCGATTTAGACCTGGGGCTTGGTGAGAGTCACTTCGGACCTGGGTCTCGGTTGTAGTCGATTCAGACATGGGACTCGGTTCTGGTCTATTCAGACATGGGACTCCCTTGTCGTCGATTCAGACCTGGGACTCCCTTGTCGTCGATTCAGACCTGGGTCGCGGTACGAGTCAATTCAGACCTGGGACGCGGTACGAGTCGATTCGGACCTGGGACTCGGTTGTAGTCGATTCAAACCTCGGACTCGGTTGTAGTCGATTGAGACCTAGTACTCGGTTGGAGTCGATTCGGACCTGGTACTCAGTTGGAGTCGATTCAGACGTGGGACTCGGTTGTAGTCGATTCAGACCTGGGCCTCGGTGACTCTCAATTCGGACCTGGGACTCGGTGAGTCTCGATTTGGACCTGGGACTCGGTTGTAATCGATTTGGACCTGCGACTCAGTTGTAGTCGATTCAAACCTGGCACTCTGTTGTTGTCGATTCAGACCTGGGACTCGGTTGTAGTCGTTTTGTACCTGGGATTCGGTTGTAGTCGATTCGGACCTGGAAATCAGTTGGAGTTGATTCGGACCTGGGACCCGCTGCGAGTCGATTCCGACCTGGGTCTCGGTTGTAGTCGATTCGGACCTGGGACTCGGTTGTAGTCAATTCGGACCTGGGACTCGGTTGTTGTCGATTCAAACCTGGGCCTCGGTTGTTGTCGATTCGGACCTGGTACTCAGTTGGTGTCGATTCGGACCTGGTACTCGGTTGTAGTCGATTCAGACCTGGGACTCAGTTGTAGTCGATTCAGAGATGGGACTCGGTTCTAGTCGATTCAGACATGGGACTCGGTTGGAGTCGATTCGGACCTGGGACTCGGTTGTAGTCGATTGAGACCTGGTACTCGGTTGTAGTCGATTCAGACCTGGGACTCGGTTGTAGTCGATTCAGACCTAGGTCGCGGTACGAGTCGATTCAGACCTGGGACGCGGTACGAGTCGATTCAGACCTGGGTTGCGGTACGAGTCAATTCAGACCTGGGACCCGCTGCGAGTCAATTCCGACCTGGGTCTCGGTTGTCGTCGATTTGTACCTGGGACTCGGTTGTTGTCGATTGAGACCTAGGACTCGGTTGTTGTCGATTCGGACCTGGGACTCGGTGAGTCTCGATTTGGACCTGGGACTCGGCTGTATTCGATTCGGACCTGGGACTCGGTTGTTGTCGATTCAAACCTGGCACTCTGTTGTTGTCGATTCAGACCTGGGATTCGGTTGTAGTCGATTCGGACCTGGAAATCAGTTGGAGTTGATTCGGACCTGGGACCCGCTGCGAGTCGATTCCGACCTGGGTCTCGGTTGTAGTCGATTCGGACCTGGGACTCGGTGAGTCTCGATTCGGACCTGGGACTCGGTTGTAGTCAATTCGGACCTGGGACTCGGTTGTTGTCGATTCAAACCTGGGCCTCGGTTGTTGTCGATTCGGACCTGGTACTCAGTTGGTGTCGATTCGGACCTGGTACTCGGTTGTAGTCGATTCAGACATGGAACTCAGTTGTAGTCGATTCAGAGATGGGACTCGGTTCTAGTCGATTCAGACATGGGACTCGGTTGGAGTCGATTCGGACCTGGGACTCGGTTGTAGTCGATTGAGACCTGGTACTCGGTTGTAGTCGATTCAGACCTGGGACTCGGTTGTAGTCGATTCAGACCTGGGTCGTGGTACGAGTCGATTCAGACCTGGGACGCGGTACGAGTCGATTCAGACCTGGGACGCGGTACGAGTCGATTCAGACCTGGGACTCAGTTGTAGTCGATCAGACCTGGGACTCGGTTCTTGTCGAGTCAGACCTGGGTTGCGGTACGAGTCAATTCAGACCTGGGACCCGCTGCGAGTCAATTCCGACCTGGGAATCGGTTGTTGTCGATTCGGACCTGGGACTCAGTTGTAGTCGATTCGGACCTGGGACTCGGTTGTAGTCGATTCAGACCTGGGACTCGGTTGTAGTCGATTCAGACCTGGGGCTAGGTGAGAGTCACTTCGGACCTGTGACTCGGTTGTAGTCGATTCAGACGTGGGACTCGGTTGTAGTCGATTCAGACCTGGGACTCGGTTGTAGTCGATTCGGACCTGGGACTGTGTGACAGTCGATTTAGACCTGGGACTCGTTTGGAGTCGATTCGGATCTGGGACTCGGTTGTAGTCGATTCGGACCTGGGAATCGGTTGTTGTCAATTCGGACCTGGGACCCGGTTGTAGTCAATTCGGACCTGGGACTCGGTTGTTGTCGATTCAGACCTGGGTCGCGGTACGAGTCAATTCAGACCTGGGACTCGGTGGGAGTCGATTCGGACCTGGGACTTGGTTGTAGTCGATTTAGACCTGGGGCTTGGTGAGAGTCACTTCGGACCTGGGTCTCGGTTGTAGTCGATTTAGACATGGGACTCGGTTCTGGTCTATTCAGACATGGGACTCCCTTGTCGTCGATTCAGACCTGGGACTCCCTTGTCGTCGATTCAGACCTGGGTCGCGGTACGAGTCAATTCAGACCTGGGACGCGGTACGAGTCGATTCGGACCTGGGACTCGGTTGTAGTCGATTCAAACCTCGGACTCGGTTGTAGTCGATTGAGACCTAGTACTCGGTTGGAGTCGATTCGGACCTGGTACTCAGTTGGAGTCGATTCAGACGTGGGACTCGGTTGTAGTCGATTCAGACCTGGGCCTCGGTGACTCTCAATTCGGACCTGGGACTCGGTGAGTCTCGATTTGGACCTGGGACTCGGTTGTAATCGATTTGGACCTGCGACTCAGTTGTAGTCGATTCAAACCTGGCACTCTGTTGTTGTCGATTCAGACCTGGGACTCGGTTGTAGTCGTTTTGTACCTGGGATTCGGTTGTAGTCGATTCGGACCTGGAAATCAGTTGGAGTTGATTCGGACCTGGGACCCGCTGCGAGTCGATTCCGACCTGGGTCTCGGTTGTAGTCGATTCGGACCTGGGACTCGGTGAGTCTCGATTCGGACCTGGGACTCGGTTGTAGTCAATTCGGACCTGGGACTCGGTTGTTGTCGATTCAAACCTGGGCCTCGGTTGTTGTCGATTCGGACCTGGTACTCGGTTGTAGTCGATTCAGACATGGAACTCAGTTGTAGTCGATTCAGAGATGGGACTCGGTTCTAGTCGATTCAGACATGGGACTCGGTTGGAGTCGATTCGGACCTGGTACTCGGTTGTAGTCGATTCAGACCTGGGACTCGGTTGTAGTCGATTCAGACCTAGGTCGCGGTACGAGTCGAGTCAGACCTGGGACGCGGTACGAGTCGATTCAGACCTGGGTTGCGGTACGAGTCAATTCAGACCTGGGACCCGCTGCGAGTCAATTCCGACCTGGGTCTCGGTTGTAGTCGATTCAGACCTAGGTCGCGGTACGAGTCGATTCAGACCTGGGACGCGGTACGAGTCGATTCAGACCTGGGTTGCGGTACGAGTCAATTCAGACCTGGGACCCGCTGCGAGTCAATTCCGACCTGGGTCTCGGTTGTCGTCGATTTGTACCTGGGACTCGGTTGTTGTCGATTGAGACCTAGGACTCGGTTGTTGTCGATTCGGACCTGGGACTCGGTGAGTCTCGATTTGGACCTGGGACTCGGCTGTATTCGATTCGGACCTGGGACTCGGTTGTTGTCGATTCAAACCTGGCACTCTGTTGTTGTCGATTCAGACCTGGGATTCGGTTGTAGTCGATTCGGACCTGGAAATCAGTTGGAGTTGATTCGGACCTGGGACCCGCTGCGAGTCGATTCCGACCTGGGTCTCGGTTGTAGTCGATTCGGACCTGGGACTCGGTTGTAGTCAATTCGGACCTGGGACTCGGTTGTTGTCGATTCAAACCTGGGCCTCGGTTGTTGTCGATTCGGACCTGGTACTCAGTTGGTGTCGATTCGGACCTGGTACTCGGTTGTAGTCGATTCAGACATGGAACTCAGTTGTAGTCGATTCAGACCTGGGACTCGGTTGTTGTCGATTCGGACCTGGGACTCGGTTGGAGTCGATTCGGACCTGGGACTCGGTTGTAGTCGATTGAGACCTGGTACTCGGTTGTAGTCGATTCAGACCTGGGACTCGGTTGTAGTCGATTCAGACCTGGGTCGCGGTACGAGTCGATTCAGACCTGGGACGCGGTACGAGTCGATTCAGACCTGGGACGCGGTACGAGTCGATTCAGACCTGGGACTCAGTTGTAGTCGATCAGACCTGGGACTCGGTTCTTGTCGAGTCAGACCTGGGTTGCGGTACGAGTCAATTCAGACCTGGGACCCGCTGCGAGTCAATTCCGACCTGGGTCTCGGTTGTCGTCGATTTGTACCTGGGACTCGGTTGTTGTCGATTGAGACCTAGGACTCGGTTGTTGTCGATTCGGACCTGGGACTCGGTGAGTCTCGATTTGGACTTGGGACTCGGTTGTAATCGATTTGGACCTGCGACTCAGTTGTAGTCGATTCAAACCTGGCACTCTGTTGTTGTCGATTCAGACCTGGGACTCGGTTGTAGTCGTTTTGTACCTGGGATTCGGTTGTAGTCGATTCGGACCTGGAAATCGGTTGGAGTTGATTCGGACCTGGGACTCGGTTGTAGTCGGATCGGACCTGGGACTCGGTTGTAGTCAATTCAGACCTGGGGCTCGGTGAGAGTCACTTCGGACCTGGGACTCAGTTGTAGTCGATTCAGACATTGGACTCTGTTGTAGTCAATTCAGACCTGGGACTCAGTTGGAGTCGATTCTGACCTGGGACTCGGTTCTAGTCGATTCTGACCTGGGACTCGGTTCTAGTCGATTCTGACCTGGGACTCGGTTCTAGTCGATTCAGACATGGGACTCCGTATTAGTCTCTTCAGACCTGGGACCCGGTTGGAGTCGATTCAGACCTGAGACTCGGTTCTTGTCGATTCAGACCTGGGACTCGGTACGTGTCAATTCAGACCTGGGACGCGGTACGAGTCATTTCGGACCTGGGACTCGGTTCTTGTCGATTCGGACCTGGGACTCGGTTCTTGTCGATTCGGACCTGGGACTCGGTTCTTGTCGATTCAGACCGGGGACTCGGTTGGAATCGATTCGGACCTGGGACTCGGTTGTACTCGATTCAGACCTGGGACTCGGTTCTTGTCGATTCAGACCTGGGACGCGGTCCGAGTCGATTCGGACCTGGGACTCGGTTGGAGTCGTTTCAGACCTAGGACGCGGTATGAGTCGATTCGGACCTGGGACTCGGTTTGAGTCGATTCAGACCTGGGACTTGGTTGTAGTCGATTCGGATCTGGAAATCGGTTGGAGTCGATTCGGACCTGGGACCCGCTGCGAGTCGATTCCGACCTGGGTCTCGGTTGTTGTCGATTTAGACCTGGGGCTTGGTGAGAATCGATTCAGACCTGGGACTCGGTTGTAGTCGATTTAGACCTGGGACTCGGTTCTAGTCAATTCAGACCTGGGACCCTGTTGGAGTCGATTCAGACCTGGGACCCGGTTGGAGTCGATTCGGACCTGGGACTCGGTTAGAGTCGATTCGGACCTGGGACTCGGTGACAGTCGATTTAGACCTGACACTCGGTTGTAGTCGATTCGGACCTGGGAATCGGTTGTTGTCGATTCGGACCTGGGAATCGTTTTTTGTCGATTCGGACCTGGGACTCGGTGGGACTCGATTCACACCTGGGACTCGGTTCTGGTCGATTCAAACATGGGACTCCGTTGTAGTCGATTCAGATCTGGGACTCGGTTGTAGTCGATTTAGACCTGGGGCTTGGTGAGAGTCGATTCGGAACTGGGACGCGGTTGGAGTCGATTCGGACCTGGGACTCGGTTGTAGTCGATTTAGACCTGGGACTCGGTTCTAGTCAATTCAGACCTGGGACTCCGTTGTAGTCGATTCAGATCTGGGACTCGGTTGTAGTCGATTTAGACCTGGGGCTTGGTGAGAGTCGATTCAGACCTGGGACTCGGTTGTAGTCAATTCGGACCTGGGACACTGTGAGAGTCTATTCGGAACTGGGACTCGGTGAGATTCGATTCGGAACTGGGACGCGGTTGGAGTCGATTCGGACCTGGGACTCGGTGAGATTCGATTCGGACCTGGGACTCGGTTGTAGTCGATTCGGACCTGGGACTCGGTTGTAGTCGATTCGGACCTGGGACTCGGTGAGAGTCGATTCGGACCTGGGACTCGGTTGTAGTCGATTCGGACCTGGGACTCGGTTGTAGTCGATTCGGACCTGGGACTCGGTGAGAGTCGATTCAGATCTGGGACTCGGTTGGAGTCGATTCGTACCTGGGACCCGGTGGAGTCGATTCGGACCTGGGAATCGGTTGTTGTCGATTCGGACCTGGGACTCGGTTGTAGTCGATTGGGACCTGTGACTCGGTTGTTGTCGATTCGGACCTGGGAATCGGTTGTTGTCGATTCGGACCTGGGAATCGGTTGTAGTCGATTTAGACCTGGGGCTTGCTGAGAGTCACTTCGGACCTGGGTCTCGGTTGCAGTCCATTCAGACATGGGACTCGGTTCTATTCGATTCAGACATGGGATTCCGTTGAAGTCGATTCAGACCTGGGATCCGTTTGGAGTCGATTCAGACCTGGGACTTGGTTGTGGTCGATTCGGACCTGGGACTCTTTTGTAGTCGATTCAGACCTGGGACTCGGTAGGAGTCGATTCGGACCTGGGACCCAGTGGGAGTCAATTCAGACCTGGGACCCGGTGAGAGTCGATTCGGACCTGGGACTCGGTGAGAGTCAATTCAGACCTGGGACCCGGTGATAGTCGATTCGGACCTGGGACTCGGTGAGAGTCGATTCGGACCTAGGACCCGGTGAGAGTCGATTCGGACCTGGGACTCGGTGAGACTCGATTCGGACCTGGGACTCAGTGTGAGTTGATTCAGACCTGGGACTCAGTGTGAGTCGATTCGGACCTGGGACTCAGTGTGAGTCGATTCAGACCTGGGAGCCGGTGAGAGTATGTTCAGACCTGGGACCCGGTGAGAGTATGTTCAGACCTGGGACTCAGTGTGAGTCGATTCAGACCTGGGACTCGGTGAGAGTCGATTCAGACCTGGGACTCGGTGAGAGTCGATTCGGATCTGGGAATTCGGACCTGGGACTCGGTTGTAGTCGATTCAGACCTGGGACTTAGTTGCAGTCGATTCAGACCTGGGACTTAGTTGCAGTCGATTCGGACCTGGGACTCGGTTGTAGTCGATTCAGACCTGCGACTCGGTTGGAGTCGATTCAGACCTGGGACTCGGTTGCAGTCGATTCGGACCTGGGACTCAGTTGCAGTCGATTCGGACCTGGGACTCGGTTGTAGTCGATTCGGACCTGGGACTCGGTTGTAGTCGATTCGGACCTGGGACTCAGTTTTAGTCGATTCGGACCTGGGACCCGGTGAGAGTCGATTCGGACCTGGGACTCGGTGAGAGTCGATTCAGACCTGGGACTCTGTTGTAGTCGATTCGGACCTGTGACTCGGTGAGAGTCGATTCGGACCTGGGACTCGGTGAGACTCGATTCGGACCTGGGACTCAGTGTGAGTCGATTCAGACCTGGGACTCAGTGTGAGTCGATTCGGACCTGGGACTCAGTGTGAGTCGATTCAGACCTGGGACTCGGTGAGAGTATGTTCAGACCTGGGACCCGGTGAGAGTATGTTCAGACCTGGGACTCGGTGAAAGTATGTTCAGACCTGGGACTCGGTGAGAGTATGTTCAGACCTGGGACTCGGTGAGAGTATGTTCAGTCCTGGGACTCGGTGAGAGTCGATTCAGACCTGGGAGCCGGTGAGAGTATGTTCAGACCTGGGACTCGGTGAGAATATGTTCAGACCTGGGACCCGGTGAAAGTATGTTCAGACCTGGGACCCGGTGAAAGTATGTTCAGACCTGGGACTCGGTGAGAGTATGTTCAGACCTGGGACTCGGTGAGAGTATGTTCAGACCTGGGACTCGGTGAGAGTATGTTCAGACCTGGGTCCCGGTGAGAGTATGTTCAGACCTGGGACCCGTTGGGATTAGATTCGGACCTGGGACTCAGTTGTAGTTGATTCGGACCAGTGACTCGGTGACAGTCGATTTAGACCTGGGACTCGGTTGGTGATTCTGTGGTGGGGAGGTGTTGCGGTTTGTTCCTGTGGGAGTTTGATCCCGGGAGGTGACTCTGAGGAATTGGAATGTGTCCACACTAACTGTTCCCACTATCGCCCCCACAGGAAGACGAGGCACGTGAACATCCTTCTCTTCATGGGGTTCATGTCTAAGCCGCGGATGGCGATCGTCACGCAGTGGTGCGAGGGCAGCAGCCTGTATCGACACATCCACGTCCTGGAGACCCGTTTCGACACGCTACAGCTGATCGACGTCGCCCGGCAGACCGCACAGGGCATGGAGTATGCACCGCGGGCATGGGAGGGAGGGGGTCAGCCTGACGGGGTAGGGGAAAGACCAAATGCAGTGAGAGGTTGTGTGGTCACCGGTCACTGAGGGATGAGCAGGGAGGGGCTGGTCAACATGTTGAGGAGTATGAGTGATGGCGTGCGGAGGGGGGGAAAATACTGGGATTGGATGTGGCTGGTTGGTGACTCTGTGGGTGCAGAGGTGGAACAGGGGAGGATGGGTGGGGAAGGGAGGAGCAACGGTTATTCAGTGGTGGGGTTGAGTGTCTCTGAATGTGAGAGAGTTGGGCGAGCAGTGTGATTGGCCCAGTAGGGGAGTTGGGGCTTGGCTTTGGATGGAGGCTTCACACTCCCACCTCTACTCTCGGTTTCCATGGTGATGGTGATTGGGTAATGGGATGTTTCAGGCTCATCTCCCGTCTCCCACCCTCTCACCCTGACCTCAGCCTCATCCCCCTCGTTCCCACCCTCTAACTTGCTGTCCATCTCTTCCAGTTATCTCCACGCGAAGAATATCATCCACCGTGACCTGAAGACCAACAGTATCCTGTCTGCTCGTCTCCCCAACTTCCTCCCTTCCCTTGGACTGGACACTGTCGTCGACTGGGTACCCCAACCTCTCATCCACAAACTCACTCCCCTCACACCCCTCTCCCTCCTGCTCTCCTCCACCACTCACCTCCTCGACCTCCAATCTCTCCCCCTCACCACTCTCCCTTCCCTATCTCCCTCTCCCTTCCTCTCCTCCCCTTTCCCTCTCCCCATTCCCTCCCCTCCCCTTTCCCTCCCCCTCTCACCCTCACCCCCTACCCCTCCCCCTCCTCCCCTCCCTCTCCCCTCTCCTCCGCTTTCCCTCTCCCCCTCTCCTCCCCTTCCCTCTCCCCCTCTCCTCCCCTTCCCTCTCCCCCTCTCCCCTCCCCCTCCACCTCTCTCCTCCGCTTTCCTTCTCCCCCTCTCCTCCCCTTTCCCTCTCCCCTGTCCCCCTCCCCACCCTCTCCCCCTTCCTCTCTCCCCTCCCCTCACCACTCCTCCTCACTATTCTCTCTCCACTCCCTCTTCCCCTTGACCTCCCCCTCACTACTCTCCCCACTCTCCTTCCCTCCCACTACCCACCCTCTTCTCCTCCCCTTCCTCCTCTCTACCCCCTCTCTCCCCCTCCCTCTCCATCACTCAGTGGTTAAACTGGTTTCTCCTGCAGTGCAGACGATGGGGAGGGAGAGCGAGAGAGAGAATGGGGTAGTTCAGCTCCTTTACGAACCCCCAAGATCCCGGCCACTGTGTGTGTGTCTACGTTAGTGTGTGCGGAGTTTGCACGTTCTCCCTGCGACCCCATGTGATTCCCCCTCCCCAACCGATCCAATTCCCTCCCACTTCCCGATGAACGTGTGGGATCGGTGGGTTAGCCGTTACTCCAGTGTGTGTGGGAGGGTCCTGGAGGGACCCTCTAGATTTAGCCTATCACCTACACCCACGGGGAGACAATTAACCCACCCACCACGGTGTACATGGGTGGTCAAGGACAGCCACAGGCTCAGTGGGCTGAATGACTGAGTTTCAGAAAGAGAGAGGGAGGTGGGGAGTGACCAGAAGGCCAGGAGCGGCAGGTCCGAGGAGGAGGGACGAGCACCCGTGGGTGGGAGCGAGTGCCGGAGGGGTGGGGAGCAGGTCACTGGTGGAGTGGGGGAAGGTGGCTGGGCTCTTCCCTCTCTGGTGCATTTTCCTTCACAGCCCCCTCCCCCTGCACTCAGACATCTTCCTGCACGAGGGTCTGACGGTGAAGATCGGCGATTTCGGCCTGGCGACGGTGAAGTCGCGGTGGAGCGGTTCCCAGCAGGTGGAGCAGCCCAGTGGCTCGATCCTCTGGATGGTGAGTCGGTGGGAGCGCGCCCGCCCCAAGTAAGAGCGTGTTTCCAATAGTGGGGAGAGTCTGGGACCTGAGCGCGCAGCCTCAGATTAGGAGCACATCCCTTAAAAACAAAATGAACTCCATTGCGCACAGTTTTTGGTCCTATTTTTCAGAAAGGGTATGCTGTAGCAGCAAGCGGGAATGACCCTGGGAGTGAGAGGGTCAGCCTCAGTGCACTGTGTAATGACCTCATTGGAGACGATCCTGGGAGTGAGAGGGTCAGCCTCAGTGCACTGTGTAATGACCTCATTGGAGACGATCCTGGGAGTGAGAGGGTCAGCCTCAGTGCACTGTGTAATGACCTCATTGGAGACGATCCTGGGAGTGAGAGGGTCAGCCTCAGTGCACTGTGTAATGACCTCATTGGAGACGATCCTGGGAGTGAGAGGGTCAGCCTCAGTGCACTGTGTAATGACCTCATTGGAGACGATCCTGGGAGTGAGAGGGTCAGCCTCAGTGCACTGTGTAATGACCTCATTGGAGACGATCCTGGGAGTGAGAGGGTCAGCCTCAGTGCACTGTGTAATGACCTCATTGGAGACGATCCTGGGAGCTTCACAAGAATGGTCCCTGGAATCGTGAGTGAATGTATGAGAAGCTTTTGATGGCTCTGGGCCTGTACTTGCCAGAGTTTAGAAGAACGAGGGGATCCCATCAAAACCTAGCAAATGTTGAAAGTCCTGGATAGAGTGGATGATGAGAGGGTGTTCCCTATTGTGGGGTAGGCACAGCCCCAGGTTAGAAGGGCGTCTATTTAGGACAGAGGTGAGGCTTTAGCCGGAGGGTGGTGAGTCTGGACGCCAAGTCATTAAGTATATTTAAAGTGGAGGTCAATAGGTTCTTGATTGATAGGTTTAAAGGGAGAATGGGGTTGTGAGGGATAATCAGCCAGCCGTGAGGGAATGGTGGAGCAGATTCAATGGGCCGAATGGCCTCATTTTGTGCCTACGTCGCAGTTTATTGCCCCATGTGCTCATCACACTGCAGGCCACCACAGGCACGTAGGTACAAACAGCAGGCCAATCGCAGTCTGTAACAAAGCCGGCATCTCCACGCTGACAGCCCAGGTGTATCTCTATGATGCGTGCCTAGCCCACAGTGGGAGCTGTAAACGGGGTCCCAGTGAGTTCAAAGGGAGTGGGAAACAGGGTCCCTGTGGGTGTAAAGGGAGTGGGATGCAGGGTCCCGGTGGATTCAAAGGGAGTGGGATGCAGGGTCCCGGTGGGTTTAAAGGGAGTGGGATGCAGGTCCCGGTGGGTTTAAAGGGAGTGGGATGCAGGGTCCCGGTGGATTCAAAGGGAGTGGGATGCAGGGTCCCGGTGGGTTTAAAGGGAGTGGGATGCAGGTCCCGGTGGGTTTAAAGGGAGTGGGATGCAGGGTCCCGGTGGGTTCAAAGGGAGTGGGATGCAGGTCCCGGTGGATTGAAAGGGAGTGGGATGCAGGGTCCTGGTGGGTTCAAAGGGAGTGGGATGCAGGGTCCCGGTGGGTTTAAAGGGAGTGGGATGCAGGTCCCGGTGGGTTTAAAGGGAGTGGGATGCAGGTCCCGGTGGGTTTAAAGGGAGTGGGATGCAGGGTCCCGGTGGGTTTAAAGGGAGTGGGATGCAGGGTCCCGGTGGATTAAAAGGGAGTGGGATGCAGGGTCCCGGTGGGTTCAAAGGGAGCGGGATGCAGGGTCCCGGTGGGTTTAAAGGGAGTGGGATGCAGGGTCCCAGTGGGTTTAAAGGGAGTGGGATGCAGGTCCCGGTGGGTTTAAAGGGAGTGGGATGCAGGTCCCGGTGGGTTTAAAGGGAGCGGGATGCAGGGTCCCGGTGGGTTTAAAGGGAGTGGGATGCAGGGTCCCGGTGGATTGAAAGGGAGCGGGATGCAGGGTCCTGGTGGGTTTAAAGGGAGCGGGATGCAGGTCCCGGTGGGTTTAAAGGGAGTGGGTTGCAGGTCCTGGTGGATTGAAAGGGAGTGGGATGCAGGTCCCGGTGGATTCAAAGGGAGTGGGATGCAGGTCCCGGTGGGTTTAAAGGGAGTGGGATGCAGGGTCCCGGTGGGTTCAAAGGGAGCGGGATGCAGGTCCCGGTGGGTTTAAAGGGAGTGGAATGCAGGTCCTGGTGGGTTTAAAGGGAGTGGGATGCAGGGTCCCGGTGGGTTCAAAGGGAGCGGGATGCAGGGTCCCGGTGGGTTCAAAGGGAGCGGGATGCAGGTCCCGGTGGGTTTAAAGGGAGTGGGATGCAGGGTCCCGGTGGATTCAAAGGGAGTGGGATGCAGGTCCCGGTGGGTTTAAAGGGAGTGGGATGCAGGGTCCCGGTGGGTTTAAAGGGAGTGGGATGCAGGTCCCGGTGGGTTTAAAGGGAGCGGGATGCAGGTCCCGGTGGGTTTAAAGGGAGCGGGATGCAGGTCCCGGTGGGTTTAAAGTGAGTGGGATGCAGGGTCCCGGTGGGTTTAAAGGGAGTGGGATGCAGGGTCCTGGTGGGTTTAAAGGGAGTGGGATGCAAGGACCCAGTGAGTTTAAAAGGAGTGGGACACGGTGCCCTAGAGGGTTTAAAGTAAGCGGAATATGGAATCGCAGTGGGTTTAAAGGGAGTGGGGAATGGGGTTCCTGTCAGTTGGACAGAGTAATGTGTTTAACAGTAGTGGGTGCCAAGCCATCGGGATTCCAGGATGCTCAGAGCAGATTTTAGGAGTTTTCTGTCTCTCCAGCACCATCTGCTCAGCGCCGTCTGCGAGCGCACGCTATCGGCCCATCACCTCTCTCATCCCCCACATTTCCTATTTTCCATTACCTTCCAGGCTCCAGAGGTGATCCGGATGCAGGACAACAATCCCTACAGCTTCCAGTCGGATGTCTATGCCTACGGGATTGTGCTGTACGAGATCATGAGCGGGACCCTCCCCTACTCCCACATCAGCAACCGTGACCAGGTACCAGGGGAGGGGAGGGACAGACTAAGGAGGGGGAACAGGGTGGGAGTGCCCCAGGGAAAGGTGTACTGTTATGGTCTAGGGAAGAGGACAGACCGGGTAAGGCTGTACTGGCCAAAGACAGGTGTACTGGGGCAGTCTCAGGAGGGGGAAGCAGGGTGGGGACAGGCTGGGGAAGGGTGTATTGGGACGGACTAGGGGGCAGATCAGGGTGGGGACAGGCTGGGGAAGGGTATATTGGGACGGACTAGGGGGCAGAACAGGGTGGGGATGCTGGGGAAGGATGTATTTGGACAGACTAGGGATGGGGTACAGGTTGGGGACAGACTGAGGAAGGGTGTACTGAGACGGACTAGGGATGGGAAACAGGTTGGGGACAGACTGGGGAAGGGTGTACTGAGACGGACTAGGGATGGGAAACAGGTTGGGGACAGACTGGGGAAGGGTGTACTGAGACGGACTAGGGATGGGAAACAGGTTGGGGACAGACTGGGGAAGGGTGTACTGAGACGGATTAGGGATGGGGTACAGGTTGGGGACAGACTGAGGAAGGGTGTACTGAGACAGACTAGGGATGGGAAACAGGTTGGGGACAGACTGGGGAAGGATGTATTGGGACGGATTAGGGATGGGGTACAGGGTGGGGACAGGCTGGGGAAGGGTGTACTGAGACGGACTAGGGATGGGGTACAGGTTGGGGACAGACTGAGGAAGGGTGTACTGAGACGGATTAGGGATGGGGTACAGGGTGGGGACAGGCTGGGGAAGGGTGTACTGAGACGGACTAGGGATGGGGTACAGGTTGGGGACAGACTGGGGAAGGGTGTACTGAGACGGACTAGGGATGGGAAACAGGTTGGGGACAGACTGGGGAAGGATGTATTGGGACGGATTAGGGATGGGGTACAGGGTGGGGACAGGCTGGGGAAGGGTGTACTGAGACGGACTAGGGATGGGGTACAGGTTTGGGACAGACTGAGGAAGGGTGTACTGAGACGGACTAGGGATGGGAAACAGGTTGGGGACAGACTGGGGAAGGGTGTACTGAGACGGACTAGGGATGGGAAACAGGGTGGGGACTCACCAGGGAAGGACATATGAGGATGGACTACAAAGGGGGAATGTGGTCGGGACACGCCGAGGGAGGGAGTACTGGGATGGACTAGGGAGGCAAAACATGGTGGACCTGCTATGCTCCCTCAATGTGGACCCCCACTCAGCCCCTCTCCCGGTTTGTTGAGTCTGACTGGTTGAGGTAAATGCCCACTGAGCCCTCTTACTCAGTGCTGCCTCTTGGAGTGTCTCAACTGTCTCATTTCCCCTTTGCTGCCCCACTCTCTTGCCCCCTTGCCTTCCCCCTTCACTCTCCTACCCCATAACCATGCCTCCCATCACCTTCCCAGGTCCTCTCCCTCACCTACACGTTGGGGGTCTTTGATTTACTCACAGAACGTGCATGTTTGTGGGACACGGGAGGGTGGATCGGTGGAGGGAGTGGGGAGGGTGGAGGAGACGAGGAGAGATGTGGGGAGGGCAGGAGCTGACCTCTGTCCCATCACCTCACTCCCCCCATCACAGATTATCTTCATGGTGGGCCGTGGGTACCTGAGTCCCGACCTCAGCAAGGTTCACAGCAACTGCCCCAAGGCCATGAGGAGGCTTATTGTTGACTGCACCAAGTTCAAACGTGAGGAGCGGCCCCTCTTCATACAGGTACGGAGATGGGAAGGGTTGCAGGGGAGAGAGGATCATGGAAACAGGGAGGTGTAGGAGATTGACAGGGTCAGAAAGACTGGGAAAAGATAGGGGAACGAGGGAAACAGGGAGGGATGTAAGGAAGAGAGAGGGTCACAAAGACAGGGAGGAGGGAGGGGGTCATGGAAAAGGAGAAGGGTGTAGGGGAGGGAGAGGGTCACAAAGACTGGAAGAGAAAGGTCACAGAGATGAGAAAGAGGGGTCAGTATCAGGGAGGGAGTGTATCACAGAAATGACAGAGGGGTTTGGGGAGGGAGGAACTCTCAGTACCAGAGAGTGGGAGGACAGGAGTGGGTATGTGGTATGTGACCCCTGCATATGCTCCTCTCCGTACCTGCAGATCCTGGCCTCCATCGAGATGTTGCAGCGTTCTCTGCCCAAGATCGAGCGCAGTGCCTCTGAGCCGTCCCTTCACCGCGTGGTCCAGGCCGAGGACTTCAACCCCTTCCTGCTCACCACCTCCCGCCTGGTGCCGGCTTAGAACCCTTCCCTGGCTTCCTGGTCATTTCTGCCAGAGGGAGACCCTGCCCTCCTCGAGGGAGACTTCCCCCCCTCCCCCAATATGTGTCCAGAGCGGCAGTGATTGCCAGGGTCTTCACAGTGATTCACGTAACTTCCCCAAGACCTTCGTCTCTGGCCTCTCACATCCTGGAACCTTTTGTCCATGGCTCCTTATCTTCTGGACTCTCAAACCCCTGGTTTTCCAAAGATTCAAATCTCTGCCCCATTTGCCCTCCTCTCAGATCCTTCCGCTCTGAGCCCTCATCCTCAGGTGCTTTGTCCCCTAATAAGGGGCTCCAACAGTGGCCTTACATACTAGTTTCAAGCTGCCTGGTGGGGTGCTATCCCATCCCCCCCCTCCTGTCGGGATGGTCCCACTGTACCGATTGCTGGGGACCACCCCTGGACCAGTGTCCCGGTCCCCCTCTGTCCAAGGTCAGCAGAGCAGCCCTGCTGTGGCTCACGGTGATCACTGGCACGGCCCACCCAGGCAGTCTTCTCGTGCCTCAATATCGGATGCAATGTTTCACATTCCTGATCTTCTGGGATTAAAATCGATTTTACACTGAACTCTGGTCTGTGACTCAGCTATACTCTGTGAGTGATGCTCTTTGCATAATGTCCTATCATACATTCCCGGGGTCAGTGACAGAGTGAAACTCCCTCCACATCGTCCCTTCACACACTCCCGGGGTCAGACACAGAGTAAAGCTCCCTCCACACCGTCCCATCACACACTCCCGGGGTCAGACACAGAGTGAAGCTCCCTCCACTCTGTCCCATCACACACTCCCGGGGTCAGACACAGAGTGAAGCTCCCTCCACACCGTCCCATCACACACTCCCAGGGTCAGACACAGAGTGAAGCTCCCTCCACACCATCCCATCACACTCTCCCGGGGTCAGACACAGAGTGAAGCTCCCTCCACACCGTCCCATCACACACTCCCGGGGTCAGACACAGAGTGAAGCTCCCTCCACATCGTCCCATCACACACTCCTGGGGTGAGACACAGAGTGAAGCTCCCTCCACACCGTCGCAACACACAGTCCCGGGGTCAGACACAGAGTGAAACTCCCTCCACACTGTCCCATCACACACTCCCGGGGTCAGACACAGAGTGAAACCCCCTCCACACCGTCCCATCACACACTCCCGGGGTCAGACGCAGAGTGAAGCTCCCTTCACACCGTCGCAACACACATTCCCGGGGTCAGACACAGAGTGAAACTCCCTCCACACTGCCCCATCACACACTCCCGGGGTCAGACACAGAGTGAAACCCCCTCCACACCGTCCCATCACACACTCCCGGGGTCAGACACAGAGTAAAGCTCCCTCCACACCATCCCATCACACACTCCCGGGGTCAGACACAGAGTGAAGCTCCCTCCACACCGTCTCATCACACACTCCCGGGGTCAGATAGAGTGAAGCTCCCTCCACACCGTCCCATCACACACTCTGCTGGGGTGAGACACAGAGTGAAGCTCCCTCCACACCGTCCCATCACACACTCCTGGGGTCAGACACAGAGTGAAGCTCCCTCCATACCGTCCCATCACACACTCCTGGGGTCAGACACAGGGTGAAGCTCCCTCCACACCGTCCCATCACACACTCCCGGGGTCAGACACAGAGTGTAGCTGTTCTGATTGCGCTGGGAGAAATCGGGGAAAAACTACTTTATGAAGGTCTTGAATTGCTTGGAAATTGGTTTCCAACGTCCCTTGAACTTCTAAGTGAGCGGCTGGTTTAGAGTGGAAGCTTTGTTTGGAGTTTTTCTGCCAGTTTGGACCGGGTTCGTTGACGGCTTCGAACTGCGTAGCACTCTGCTGTGGCGGCTGGCAACTCGCCGTGAAGCAGTTTCACTCCCAAATCCCAAAACCGGAGGCAAACGACGTTGTTTGTCCCCACTGACATCGGGGCAACCTCCTTCCATCTCTATCGTAGGGATTCTCGTTCGGTGTTGGAGCCGAACCGTCGTTTGAGACGTCTCGACCTCTCACGGCCTGGAAGTTTCTACAGGACTAACGGAGCCTTTCCTGGCGTTGGAATTTCTGGCACGGAGCCAGCAAGGTGCTGTCGAGTACAAACTTTTCCTGCCAGTGACTCAACTCACTCCAGGACTTTCTAACCAGCACCACCGTATCATTCTCGGTTCGGACACATAAGTAACATGCCGGACCAGTCTACAGGGAGTCGCAGGCCTGCGGGGAGTTATGCATAGGCGGCTGCCTCTCCGGCCTCGGACAATGCCCTGTTTCGGACGGTGAAAGTTGAATGTGCAATGTATTTTGCGAACTGGAACTACGCTGGAAAAGTGCGCGGAGGCCATGGAGGACTTGTTGGGGAGAGATGGTGTTTTGGCCGCTGAGAAGGAGTTCGGGAAGGCGGTGTTTTACCTGAGGAATGATGAGTTGGTGCATCGGGCCCTCAGTAGAGGGATCACGGTGGAGAACATCTTTTTACAGATGGAGCTAGTGACAGCTCCCACACAACGCATCGTCCTCGGTCACGTACAGCCTTTCATCCCCAACGAGGACCTGCTTCCCGCATTGGCCCGCTTGGGGCAAGTACGGTCAGAGATAACTGCCATCAGGCACAAATTCAGGAGGCGCACCCTCCGGACCGTAATCTCTTTCCGGCGACAGGTATTCATGAAACTGGAAAAGGAGGACGAAGTTGAGGGCCGGTTTACTGTCCGGCACGAGGGGGTAGATTATCAGGTGTATTGGAGCTCTGAGCGCCCACGGTGCCATGCGTGCGGGGAGGTGGGGCACTTTCGGAGGGACTGTCCTAGCACCCGAAAACCCAGGGAGTCCACTTCAGGAACTTGTGCCCCAGCTACCTCTGCCCCTGATCCCATCCCTGCTCCAACACCTGTGCCGACCCCTGCTCCTGCCCCTGACCCTGTCTCTAACCCTGCCCCTATTCCTACGTCTGCTCCTACCCCTGTGGTTCAGGCGGGTGATCCTGGGGCTACGTGTGGGGAGGTTCAGGCGAGGGACGGGGTGGAGTCCGGGCGGGGCAAGAACACGTGAAGAAGTCGGCCCCCGAGACCGCAGAGCTCACGCCCATTTGCCCTGAGGTGGAGAGGGAGGCTCGGGGAAGCGTACGGTTAGACGGGGCGATAGGAGCGGAGAGTACCGCGCTGTCGGTGAATTCCGCACCTGTGTGCTCCTCCGGCTTGAAGAGGAGATGGGATTGTTCCCCCAAGAGGGCAGAGAATGCAGATGAGGGGGAGTCCCAGAAAGTGGTGGGGATCCGGGTGGGTGTTGTGTCTAACCCTGAATCCCCAGATGTAGACACCAGTCCTGGGGTGGGTGGTGTGGTTGTGCATGAAGCTAGTGCTGGGCCTGTTTGCACGCCTAAAACAGACCTGGAGCCCTCCACCCAGGACTTAGCAGTCAGCGCCTCCCTGGAGGCAAATGTATTAAGTAGTACAGGTGGAGAGGAGACCAGGCTCTCTCACAGTCAGCATCAGGCTGCCAGTGAATCCATTGGGCCAGAGCTGCTGGGGTCCCCTTCATGCCTGTCTCCTGGGGAGGGTGATGTACCCGGCATGCCGACCCCATCAACTAATGGCCTGCAGGGAGTCCCTTGGGATTTTCCCTCCATCGTCGCAACTGTGGGTAAGACTGCTGCGACGGTGGAGCGGGAAGGTATAGGGGAGGTACCCACTGTGCAGTGTAGGTTACAGGGGCAGCCACCTTATACACCACCTGAGGAGGACGGTGGGGGATCTGTCTGCAGTGAGGGGTTGGAGGGGGATTCATTTGACAGCGAGACAATGGACATCCTCACCCCTCCAGAGAAGTCCCCATTGATACCTGTGGAGGAGATCAGAGAGTTTATTCACTCCTCCGTTGGTGCAAAGCATCGGCCTAAACTAGCCTCGCTTCGCTGGCCTAGCATGCCGAGGCTGGTGAAGTCCCTGAGGGTCATCCTCAGACGGAAGGGGAAGGGGAAGAGGAATGCTGTGTCAGGGAATGACAGGCGGCAGCTGAAATCCTTCCTGGATGACCTGGTGCGGGACATCAGGATGAAAAGCAGCCTCGCTCCTGGAGATGGTGGGTCACAGGGTAGCGATGGTAGCAGTCGGGCCCGGAAAGCAAAGGATATTCTCGGTTTTCTTCGGGAGTGTGCGGCTGAGGGCGCCATCGCTCTCAGTGGGAAGGGGACTGGGGCTGAGGCCTAGTGTGCTCCCGACTTGAAGCTTACCATAGCTAGTCTCAATGTAAACGGTAGCAGGGGCTCTCTCCGCAGGTATAACAGTCTCTCAGTCCTCAGGGACGGGAGATACGCGGTGAGTTTCCTGCAGGAAACCCATACCACCCCGGGGGACGAGTCCGCTTGGCTCCTGGAGTGGCAGGGCGGGGTCTACATGAGTCACCTTAGCTCCAACTCTAGTGGGGTGGCGATCCTGTTGGCCCCAACCTTCCGGCCAGAAATCGTAGGAGTCCAAGATGTTGTGCCCGGCCGTCTGCTCCACCTGGCTGTGCGCCTGGATGGAGTACCGTTACATTTTATCAACGTGTATGCTCCGAGGCGCGGGGTGATGCAGACGCGCCTATTCTGTCAGCTGTCCACCTTGCTGAGTGCCATCGACCCGGGGGACTGCGTCATCCTCGGGGGAGACTTCAACTGTACCCTCGAGGTGGAGGACCGCTCGGGCCTCCAACGCGACCCGGCATCGGCGAAAAAGTTAAAGGAGCTAGTCGGCTCCTTTGACTTGGTGGACAGCTGGCGGAATCTTCACCCGGACTCTAGCGCCTTCTCCAGAAGATCTAGAGAGGGGGGTTCCCGGATAGACCGCCTGTATATCTCTCGGGCTTATGTCTCCAGCGTGTCGGCTTCCTCCATGCGGCCGGTGTCGTGCTCGGATCATCACCTTGTGTGGATGGAATTTACTCCTCTGCACCCTAGGGTGGGATCCGGGTATTGGCACTTTAACAACCGGCTGCTGGAGGACAGCCGATTCCGGGATTCATTCCGAACGTTCTGGCCCACCTGGAGAGAGAGACGGAGAGAGTTCAGCTCCCTACGGCTGTGGTGGGATGTGGGCAAGGCCCACATCCGGTTTTTATGTCGGGAGTACACTAGGGGGTCGACAAAGAGGCGGGGGTCTGAGATTGAGCTGCTTGAGAGAGCGTTGCTTGACCTGGAGTCCCGTCTTGGTTCGACCGGTGGAGACCATCAAACGTGGCAGGAATACCAGGAGAAGAAGGACGCACTCAGGAATCTGCAGCTTCAGCAGTCCCGAGGTGCGTATGTGAGGTCGCGGATCCAAATGCTGCAAGATTTGGACCGCGGCTCACCCTTCTTCTACTCGTTGGAGAAGTGGCAGGGAGTTCAAAAGCAGCTGGTGGAGCTATTGGCTGCTGATGGCTCCTCCATCACGGATCCTGACGAAATTATCGAAGAAGTCCGCACTTTCTATCGGTCCTTATTCTCACCGGATCCGTCAAATGCGGGGGCGTGCAGTGAGGTCTGGGAAGATTTGCCAAAGGTCAGCGCTGATGACGCAGCGCGTCTGGACGCCTCCCTGACTGGGGAGGAGCTGTCTGCTGCCCTTCGGCAACTCCGGAGGGGTAAGTCCCCTGGCTTAGATGGTCTGAGTGTGGAGTTTTATCAGGCTTTTTGGGATGTCCTGGGGGTCGATTACTGCCTTGTTCTAGGGGAGAGCCTAGCCACCGGGGAATTGCCCCTCTCATGGCGGAGAGCTGTCGTGGTCCTGCTGCCCAAGAAGGGAGACCTTCGCCTGCTAAAGAACTGGCGCCCGGTCTCCCTCTTGTGCGCGGACTACAAGATCTTCGCCCGGGCAATGGCCAACCGTCTTGGTTCAGTACTGAGACAGGTGATTCATCCTGACCAATCTTACACAGTCCCGGGCCGCTCCATCCAGGACAATGTCCACCTAGTACGGGACCTGATCCACCTGCACCAGGAGACTGGGTCCCCGGCAGCGTTTCTTTCTCTTGACCAGGAGAAGGCGTTTGACCGGGTAGACCACAGTTTCCTGGTGGGCACTCTGCAGGCCTTTGGGCTCGGACCACACTTTGTGGCCCGAGTTCGGCTCCTCTACTCTGCCGCAGAGTGCCTTGTTAAGGTCAATGGATCACTGGCAGCACCCATTCCCTTCAGGAGAGGAGTACGTCAGGGATGCCCCATGTCCGGTCAATTGTATGCGATCTGTGTCGAGCCATTCCTGAGCCTCCTACGGCGAAGACTGACAGGTCTGGTTCTGCGTGAACAGGACATGGAGGTCGTCCTCTCGGCCTACGCCGATGATGTACTCCTCATGATGACAGATCCCAATGACCTGCGGAAGATGCGCGAGTGCCAAGACGTTTTCTCGACGGCATCCTCCGCCAGGATCAACTGGGCGAAATGTTCCGGACTCTTAGTGGGTCAGTGGCAGGTGGACTCCCTGCCGGAGGAGATGAGAGCTTTTGAGTGGAGTACTCGGCGTCTCCTCTATCGGAGTCTACCTGAGTCCTTCTGGGGAGACCTGGCTGGCGAACTGGCAGGACCTGGAGACGAAAGTCATGCTGGGGAGCTGGTCAGGCCTTCTCAGGGTGCTTTCCTATCAAGGCAGGGTGGTGGTCATAAACCAGCTGGTGGCCTCCATGTTGTGGTATCGGATGGTCACCTTGGCCCCTCCTGCCCCGTTTGTTGCAAGACTGCAGAGGAAATTAGTGGACTTCTTCTGGGGCAACAGGAAACACTGGGTCTCTGCAGCGGTCTTGAGTCTCCCATTGGGAGAGGGCGGACAGTCGCTGGTGTGCGTCCGAACGCAGCTGGCGGCTCTCCGCCTCAGGACTCTGCAGAGATTCCTGTACGCCGAGCACTCTCCCAGGTGGCACATGTTGGCGACTTTCTTCCTCCGGAGGGCTGCTGTCTTCACGAAGACATGCGGCTACCACCGGCGGGCGTCAGCCGTACTGCTCTGCGGAGTCTGCCCGGCTTCTATCAGGACCTACTGAGAGTCTGGAACATGGTCGCCTCAGGCCGGGAATCCCCTCCTCAGGCGGAGGGCGGGGTCCTGGCCGACCCTTGCCCTACCTCAGTGGCTGTCGGTGCGGCTCAGTTGTGTGGACCGACTCAGGCCGAGCTGCTGGTCGGGCCCAGACCCCGCAATCTTCTCCGGGAGCCGTGTCCACACAACTTGAGCCGTCTCTCATCGATACCCACAGTCCCATTCAGGGATGCAAGTAGGAGGTATCTGTATGGGCTGCTACTCCACATCCTCCACTTCCTTGCCCTTGTACACCGTCCCGACACGCCATGGCGGTCGGTCCTTCCACCCAGAGGTGAGGAGGGTCCCCACTGGAAGTCCCTTTATGCCGGGGTTCTTCCCATGCACCTGGGGGATCTCGGCTGGAGGGTACTGCATAGGGCAGTGCCCTGCAATAAGTTTTTCAGTTTGTACATGGACTTCCCACCCACATGCCACTTCTGTGGGCTGGAGGAGACCGTGTACCACATGTACATGGAGTGTGTGAGGCTGCAGCCTCTTTTTGCATATTTGCGTGGGCTGCTTCTCGCCTTCTGGCTGCATTTTAGTCCCACCCTGTTTATATATGGTCATCCAGTAAGGAAGGGGGCATGGAGGGATGAGGATGTCCTAGTCAACTTGCTCCTGGGGCTGGCGAAATCCGCCATCCGTGGGTCTTGGAAACGGGTGGCGGGAGGATCTCCCCGGGCAGACTGCCTGGCGATGTTTAGGGGGTATGTTCGTGCCCGGGTAACTATTGAAAAGGAACACGCGCAGTCCACAGTGGCCTTGGAGGAGTTTCGAGACCGTTGGGCTCCGCGGGGTGTGAATGCCATCGTAGGTAGAGATGGCAACATTCTGGTGTAATGTCTATTGTCTATTTGTAGTGCAGTAATTGTGTTTGCCACTGTTTTGTATATATTGTATAGCACCGAAATTTGTAATAAAGGATTTTGTAATAAAAAAAAAAGGGGTCAGACACAGAGTGAAGCTCCCTCCACACTATCCCATCATACTGTCGCAGGAGTCAGAGACAAAGTGAAGCTCTCTCACCTCACACACTGCTAAAGATATGCAGGTGACCTTGCAGTCTCATGGTGCCAATGCATCTCTCACTTGAATCCACCCTTGAACCAGGCAATTACCAGTTTCCACGTCTATGATGGGGGAGAGCGAGGAGGTGCCTTTACAGACATAGCTATCACCTGTTATATCCCAGTTATCTATGTTTCTATCCCAGCCTTCTCCGTTTTCCGCAGGGCACGGCACACTGGCCCTCCATCAGTCGGGGTGCTGAATACAAGAGCCAGAAGGTGGCGCTGCAGCCTGCTCAGGCCCTACTCCGATATTGTGTGGAGTTCTGGTCGTTTCTGTCCACAGAACAAACGTTGGGGCTTCTGACCGAAGAGTAGAGTTCAGACCGTCGAGCCTGCTCCACCATTTCATCAGGATGCTGCCTGGATTAGAGGACCTGAGCCTTGGGTTGTTTTCTCTGGACCGGCCGAGGCTGAAGGGGGACCTAATAAGATTATGAGAGGCAGAGATTGAGTAGATGGACTCTTTCCCCCGGGTAGAAATGTCAAATACCAGAGGCATTCATTTAAGGTGAGAGGGAGATAGATCAAGGGAGATGTTGGGGAAGTTTTTTTTTACACAGAATGGCAGGTGTCCAGAAAGCCCTGCCAGAGGATGTTAGACATACGAATGTGCAAGGATTGGGGGTATATGCAGCATGTGCAGGCAGAAGGTCTTCAGTTTAATTCAGCATGGTGTTCATCACTGAAAGGATGGGCTGAAGGGCCTCGGCCCGTGCTGTCCTGTCGCGCTGCACCAGCTCCGGCTATGGGAATTTCGGTCCATGTGGGAACCAACTGGACAGGAAGAGAAGAGATGGTTATGAGAATTGAAATTCCAGAGTTTGCAGCCAAACCTGGGGCAGTCTTGGCAAATGAACTCCATCACACAAATCCAAAGTGGTGACTTGGTGTGGACATTTTTATTTTTAGCATCTCATGGAACACTGTTTTTGGAGCCAGTTATTCCCATGTGCAGTTGCATTCAGTTTTATAACAAATTGCACATAAGCTACACCATTGTAATCAGAGCTAAAGGCATACCTTGACACTTCCCCGAAAAATGCTCAGAGTCAAGTTGTTGTAAACAACTTTATTTCATGTATCCAATGGTCTGGATAACTATACATGCATTTGCACGACAGTGCCACTTAAGTCTGAAAAGTTATATGCACTTGCATAACAGAAATTTCACACAATGCAAAGTTGTGCTTCCCGAGCAAAAAGCACAGAGGATGCTGGGTATGAATGATAAGGAGAGGTCGGGCAAACTTGAGTTGTTTTCCCCAGAGCAGTGGAGATTGAGGGGAGACCCAATTGAGGTTCACAGACAGCTTCCCCCCCCCCCCCCCAGGGTCAGAATGTCCAACACCTTTTAATGTGAGAGGGAGTGAGTTCAAAAGGTGTGCAGGGCAGAGAGTGGTGAGTGCTGGAATACGTTACCATGGGTAGTGGTGAAGGCAGGTACAATAGAGGTGTTTAACAGGCACATAAAAGATTCCAGATTCAGATGTACATCGAAACATAGCAAAGACAAAGTTCTAATCTAGTCTATTCGAAGGGCATCAAAGGTTACGGGGAGATGAAGGGAGAATGGGATTGAGAGGAATAATAAATCAGCCATGATGGATTTGTGGAGCAGACTCAATGGGCTGAATGGCCTGAATTCTGTCCCTGTGTCTCGTGGAAATGCACCATTTGCATTAACAGCCAACACACCCAGGGATGTCCTGGGGGCAGCCCACAAGAGTCACCGCATATTCCGGTGCTGGCAGAGCATGCCCACAATGCTCGGCAAAACAACAGCACCTGGACAAGTCCCACTTCAGCCTCCAGTGGGGGCATTTAGTTTTGTTTCGTATGGCAGATGTTTTGCTCTGATTTGTTTTTGTTAAGCCAGTCGCGGCAAAGCCATCTGGGATCGTGGTGAGAGGGCATGTTTGGACCAGGTGGGGGGTCGTCCTGGGTTGGGGCACCACAACGGCAGGGTTGGGGTTTGTTGGGCACCCCCATCGGCGTAGTGCTTGTGCTGCTTTGGCGTGTCGACTTCTGAGTCTATTTGCTGCTGTCCAGTTTGTTTTTTACTGGTAGCTGCAGTGAAGCCCAGGAGCAGCGAGGTGGGGCCGTCGATCAGATCTCCAGCAGGGGGCGTGTTGGCGCCGTTCAGTGGGTCCCGGTCGGTCAAGTTGGAGAAAGGGATTTGAGTCGGGAACTTGCAGGAGCATTTTCAGTGAGTTTACGCACTGGAACGTTGTTGGGCATATTTTGGATACGTTTGTAGAATTTTGCTGAAGCTGCTGTTCTACGGATCTCCGGAGGTGTTATTCCTCTCATTATTGGGAGCCAAGGACAGGTGTGGATTTTAGAGCTCCTGAGATTATTATCATAGAAGTGTGGAGCTGTGTATTGATTATTGTGTGAGGACTTCTCTTACTGGCGCGTGCGCAATATTCGGCGACTTTGAAACATACTGCTAGATGTTCGTAGGACGTACTGGTTCACTCTAGTCTAGCACTAGATTAAAAACTTGGCCTGGGAGGAGCGGACATGTCTGTCCGCTCGGGTCCCGGGGTTGGATCGATCTGCGCCTGACATCTCGTCCACAGCCGTTCCAACGTGGGTGGCCCTGGGTTGCCATCGCCTGATGGAGTCCTTGAAGCATACAAGCCTCCATACGATGTCGTGAGGAGGACATTGAGTACAAATTCTCATCAAGATCAGCACCACATTGTGGCCCAAATAACCTGTCGAGTGTTGTACTGTAATCACAAACAAGAGAAAATCTGCAGATGCTGGAAATTCAAGTAACACGCGCAAAATGCTGGAGGAACTCGGCAGGCCAGGCAGCGTCTATGGAAGAGTACAGATGCAACGCAGAATAGACACAGCCACACCTCCCAGAAATCCCCCAAGTTAACCCTAACCGAAACACGGGACAATTTACAATGACCAATTAACCCAGTAACTGCCGTGTCTTTGGATCGTGGGCTTTCTCCACGTATTCACGGGGAGAAGGTACAGACTCCTTACAGACAGTGGCGGGAGCTAAGCCTGCATCGCTGGTAGCGTTCTCCCTGTGGCCCAGTGTTTCCCGCGGGTGCTCCACACGGGGAATACAGAGCGCCCGCGATGGGCTGGGAAGCTGAATGGTGAGGGGGTGTCTATAGGTAAGTTTAAGCAGAGTGTCGGGCACCAGTTAGAACACAGAAAATTACAGCACACTCCGGGCCCAATTGTTTAACCTACTCTAAGATCAATCTAACCCTTCCCTCCCACATGACCCTCCATTTCCCTAACCTACAGAATTCAAAGTGAATTTATTATGAAAGTACATATATGTCACCATATACAGTCGTGGGATTCATTTTCTTGTGGGCATACTCAATAAATCCATAGAAACAGAAAACAGCACAATATATGCCCTTCGACCCACAAGTCCATAATTGAATAATAACCATAATAGAGTCAATGAAAGACATCGATTGGGCATTCAACCAGTGGGCAAAAGAGCCCAAACTGTGCCAGTACAAACAAACAAGTAAACAAACAAGCAATAAATAACGGGAACTTGAAAGAGTCCATAGGTTGTGGGATCACTTCAGTGATGGGACAAGTGAAGTTATCCCCTGTGGTTCGAGAGCCTGATGGTTAATGGATCTGCCTGTCTAACAATCCCTTAAATGCGCCTAATGTATTTGCCTCTACCACCACCCCGCTAGCACCTACCATCCTCTGTGTTTCAGAAAACACATCTGACATTCCTCCCTTATTTTCCTCCCATCATCTCAAAATTATGCACCCTCCTATTAAACCACCTCCGCCCTGGCTGGCCACTCTATCGTCTTGAACACCTCTACGAAGTCACCTCCTTCACCCCAAAGAGAAAAGCCCTGTAGCTCGCTCAGCCTTTCCTCAGAAGACATGCTCTCTAGACCAGGTGGCATTAGGGTTGGTATCTGGAGTAGTGAATCATGGTTCGGATCAGAGATCGGGGAGTCACAGAGTTAAACAACACCTGCCCAAGATTCCCACCCATTGATCCATTACTGGCTCACATCCCTCTGAACCAGGGGTTCCCAACCTTTGTTATACCATAGACCAATATCATTCGGCCAGGAGCCCATTGACCCCAAGTTTGGAAACCCTGCTCAAAACCTTTCCGATCCATGTAGCTGTACAGGGGTCTTTGAAATGTCGTTCGTGTACCTGCCTCAACCACTTCCTCTGGCAGTTTGTTCCATATACTGACCCATTGTTGTGGAGTCAAGGGATATGGGGAGAAGGCAGGAACGGGGTACTGATTGTGGATGATCAGATATGATTACATTGAATGGCGGTGCTGGCTCAAAGGGCTGAATGGCCTACTCCTGCACCTATCTCTATTGAAAAAGTTGCCCCTCAGATTCCCTTTAAATCTCTCCCCTCTCCCCTTAAACCTATGTCCTTCAGTTCTTGATTCCCCTGACCCCGGGCACTGGGCAGGGGCACTGAGCACAGAATAGGTGCATCTGCAACTAGGGGGCGCAGGTCAGAGAGTAAAAGACTTAAAGGGGCAACTTTTTTCACCCAGAGGTAGAGGTGCCGGAGAAGTGGTTGAGGCAGGTCACTGAACCACGTTTAAAGATACTTGGACAAATACATGGCTGGAAAGGGCTTAAAAGGGAGCAAAGGTACGAAGTTTGATCGATTTAAGAGCTGAACCTAATAGGAAAGGTCGGGTGCTGGCGTAATCCCGGTAGCGGAGCCCGAGGCCGAGGAGGGACCCAAGGTCTGGATGAAGTAAGCACTGGGCCAGGTTGAAATGGTCAGGGTGACGGGGTCGGAGGCGAGGGACGGTCCTGCTTGGCTCGCTGCCCCGCGGGGTTTCCGCATCTCTGTGCTGGACTATGGCCTTCTGGGTGGGCTGCAGTGATGCCTGGCTGGCGTGGTGCACCTCAGTTCTGAATACTTGCTTTTATTGTTTGCACAATTTGTTTTCTTTCTCTCTGCGCACTCTGTTTTTAATGGATTCAGTTGTGTTTCGTGGAAGATCAATCTCAAGTACACATACTTTGATAATAAATGCCCTTTGAACTTTGGATCTGGTCCAAAAGGAAGCGGCTCAAGGAGGGCACCTTGGTTGTCACAGACAGATGGACCAAAGTCGTTTTCGTGCTGCTAGAGTCCACGTCAGTCAGGATTGTAGTGGGGGGGGGGGGCAGTAATAGACAATAGACAGTAGGTGCAGGAGTAGGCCATTCGGCCCTTCTAGCCAGCACCGCCATCCACTGTGATCATGGCTGATCACACACAATCGGTACCCCGTTCCTGCACTCTCCCCATATCCCTTGACCCCGCTATCTATAAGAGCTCTATCTAACTCTCTCTTGAATGCATCCAGAGACTTGGCCTCCACTGCCTTCTGGGCCAGAGCATTCCACATATCCACCACTCTCTGGGTGAAAAAGTTTTTCCGCATCTCTGTTCTAAATGGCCTACCCCTTATTCTTAAACTGTGGCCTCTAGTTCTGGACTCACCCATCAGCGGGAACATGCTTCCTGCCTCCAGCATGTCCAATCCCTTAATAATCTTATATATCTCAATCAGGTCCCCTCTCATCCTTCTAAATTCCAGTGTATACAAGCCCAGTCGCTCCAATCTTTCAACATATGACAGTCCCACCATTCTGGGAATTAACCTCGTGAATCTACGCTGCACTTCCTCTACAGCCAGGATGTCCTTCCTTAACCCTGGAGACCAAAACTGTACACAATACTCCAGGTGTAGTCTCACCAGGGCTCTGTACAAATGCAAAAGGATTTCCTTGCTCTTGTACTCAATTCCCTTTGTAATAAAGGCCAACATTCCATTAGCCTTCTTCACTGCCTGCTGCACTTGCTCATTCACCTTCAGTGACTGATGAACAAGGACTCCTAGATCTCTTTGTATTTCTCCCTTACCTAACTGTACACCATTCAGATAATAATCTGCCTTCCTGTTCTTACTCCCAAAGTGGATAACCTCACACTTATTCACATTAAACATCATCTGCCAAGTATCTGCCCACTCACCCAGCCTATCCAAGGCTGCAGAAGGACCTCTTTACTCCTATACTCAATTCCTCTTGTTATAAAGGCCAGCATGCCATTAGCTTTTTTCACTGCCTGCTGTACCTGTATGCTTGCTTTCATTGACTGATGTACAAGAACACCTAGATCTCGTTGTACTTCCCCTTTTCCTAACTTGACTCCATTTAGATAGTAATCTGCCTTCCTGTTCTTGCCACCAAAGTGGATAACCTCACATTTATCCACATTAAACTGCATCTGCCATACATTTGCCCAGTCCAAGTCACCCTGCATTCTCATAACATCCTCCTGACATTTCACACTGCCACCCAGCTTTGTGTCATCAGCAAATTTGCTAATGTTACTTTTAATCTCTTCATCTAAATCATTAATGTATATTGTAAACAGTTGTGGTCCCAGCACCGAACCTTGTGGTACCCCACTGGTCACAGCCTGCCATTCCGAAAGGGACCCGTTAATAGCTACTCTTTGTGTCCTGTCAGCCAGCCAATTTTCAATCCATGTCAGTACTCTGCCCCCAATTGCATGTGCCCTAATTTGGCCCACTAATCTTCTATGTGGGACTTTATCAAAAGCTTTCTGGAAGTCCAGGTACACTACATCTACTGGCTCTCCCTTGTCCATTTTCATAGTTACATTCTCAAAAAACTCCAGAAGATTAGTCAAGCATAATTTTCCCTTCATAAATCCATGCTGACTGGGACTGATCCTTCTACTGCTATCCAAATGTGTCGGAATTTCCTCTTTTATAATTGACTCCAGCATCTTTCCCACCACTGACGTCAGGCTAACCGGTCTATAATTTCCTGTTTTCTCTCTCCCTCCTTTCTTGAAAAGTAGGACAACATTAGCCACCCTCCAATCAGCAGGAACTGTTCCTGAATCTATAGAACATTGGAAAATGATTATCAATGCGTCTATGATTTCTAGAGTACCCTGAGATGCAGACCATCAGGTCCTGGGGGCTTACCAGCCTTCAGATTCAACAGTCTATCCAACACCGTTTCTTGGCTAATACAAATTTCCTTCAGTTCATCCTTTAGTTCCTTTGGCCACTATTACATCTGGTTTAACCTAGTTCCTAGTAAAGGGACAAACAGTCCCAGGAGGAGAGGGAATATAAAAGTGAAGGAATAAGACGTCGATAGGGAGCAAAACCAATGCGGAGGGCAAACAGAAAAGCAATGGAAACTCTCGGGAGGTCGGCCAGTCTCTGCGGTGAACAGTTCGAGTCCAGGCCCTTGGAGAGACCGCTTCTCACATTTCCCCCAGGATATTCCCAGCCATCTCAGTTTGAACACCAGGATTTCTGGGAATGTGAGAGGGGAAGTAAACAGAATACGAGAACTGCAGATGTTGAAGTTCTGAGGTGAAACCAAAAGTAAAAGTGGGGGAGTGAATAACGGGAGTTGTGTTTCTCAGGCTGCCTTGGAAAGTCAAGGGGAACTGTGGGTGTAGGAAACACTCAGCAAACCAGACAGCGTCTGTGGTGACGTCCACTGAGACCCTGGCCCTATAACAGAACTGGAATAAGTTTCCTCTGGTACAATGTAGACTGAGTGGAGGCCTGATCCAAGTTTATTGTATTCTTATTTACGGATACAGCACGGGCACAGGGCCCAAGTACACCCACATGACCAACTAACCTATTATCAGAAGCAGAATCAAGTTTAATATCACTGGTGTGTGTCTTGAGGAGTGTATAGGGTGTCCAGGCAGGGACAGCACCTCTGGTGAAGGGTTTGTCATGTCCATTCCAGGGCAGCTCGTTCACCGTGGGTCCCCACTAGACATGCAACTCTCACCTGTGGCTCCAGGTAGCCGTTTGCATGAGACAGCGGCCACACCCCCGTACACCCGAACCAGGTGGAGGAAGGCGCAGCCTCACACCCCAGTGAGATAGGGACACGCCTGTCCTGCCACGCAAAGTCAACTCCGGCGGACTGGGTGGATGAGATCAACAGTGAGATCCAATGGCCAGGAGGGCGGTTCTGCAGCGCTGCATGGAGGGCAAAGGGCCTGACAAGGCACAGGAGCTGTCATGGACATCCACTGCAACCAGGGAAGACCCCAGTTTGTGACGTTTGTTCAAGCCACTGGACCCCGACTCCTGAGGTCAAGAAAGTGGAACTGCCCCAGTGAAATGGCATTTCCGCTTAAAAAACTCTCCTGCACAGGGGGCGGAGCTATTCCTGAATCATTGAGAGTGTGCCGACAGGCTCTTGTACCTCCTCCCTGATGGTAGCAACAAGGAAGTGCATGTCCTGGGTGATGGGGGACCTTAATAATGGATCCTGCCTTGTTGAGGCACCACTCCTTGAAGATGTCCTGGAACTAGTGCCCATGATGGAGCTGTCTTAAGTTTACAATTCTCTGTAACTTATTTCGATCCTGTGCAATGACCCCCCACCCATACCAAATGGTGATGCGAACAGTCAGAATGCCCTGAATGTCACAGTCCATCTGGAGAAAATTGCGAGCGTCTTCGGTGACATGCCAAATCTCCTCAAACTCCAAATGAAATATCGTGCAGTCTCTGTAACTGCATCAACATGCTGGGCCCAGGAAAGATCCTCAGCGACACCACTCAACCAGCAGATCTATCTTACTCCTGTACGCCTTCTTGCCATCATCTGGAATTCTGCCAACAATTGTGGTGTCATCAGCAGATTTACAGATGGTGTTTGAGCTGTGCGTAGCCACGTCATACAGGAGTACTAGTTAAAGAGTACAGCGTTACTAGTTTTGCAGCAGTGGGTCATTGCAGCACATATTTAAAGATTTTAGGGTTTTTATACGTTGTTGTAGCCGGAACTGGTAGTGGGGACAAGCTCCACCACCTATTTAATGCTCCCAGTGGTGTGCACCTCAAATAGCCTCAGACACCCAAGTCCAGCTCCTGGCCTTCACGTGTGGCTCAGCTGCTAAGCCCAGCGGAATTGTTTCTACTGAGAGGAGAAGGGGCAAAGGTGGGTTACTAGCACGTCAAAAGCAGTCACTTCAGGCAGATGGGGCTCATCAGCCATGGTTGGCAGCTCATCTAGGAGAAGGAAATCTTTGGTGTCCATCACCCACTCAAGGCTTCGGGAGTAAACCCCGAGGGAAAAATCCAGAGCTGTAGTCCCTAAGGCAGTCCTACATTGAGTTCGACTGGCAACTCCTGTGACGCCGTTGGTACCAAACTGTATCGGTCTCCGCCATTCCTTTGGGTTCATCAGATACACGGAGAGGGTCAGCTTGCTACATGGGCAGCAGCTTGCTCTCTATATTGTACTGCCCAGGCTTGTGTATCTAGACAGCTTAGATGCAATATCCTTGGGCAACTCTGACTGATGGAAACTTCAGCAGTGTGTGTATAGACACTTAGCAGTGTTGTTGCTAACCACTATCTACTGCACCGCCAGGAGTGATAAAATTTATCAAGTCTATTTATTATTGTCACATGCACCAAAGTCCAGTGACAAATTGTTCTCCATGCCATCTGCACAGAACATTTCAATTCAACAGTGCATCGAGATTCAAATCATTGGAGAGGCTTAGATAAGCGAGACAGTGTCTCTTTCCTGCCCTGGGATAGAGAGTCGGAGGGTGTGCATTTAAGGTAAGAAGGGGAAGTTTAACTTAAGTCTGTGGGACAAGTTAATTTTCACATGGAGAGTGGTGGGGGTCTTTGTCCAGAACGTGCTGCTAGGTGGTGGAGGTAGATACATTGGAGGTAATTAGAGGGGCATTTAGACATATACACACCACAAGACCATGAGACATAGGGGCAGAATTAGGCCTTTTGTTCCAGCAAGTCTTCTCCCTATTCCATCATGGCTGATTTATTATCCCTGGCAACCTCATCCTCCTGCCTTCTCTCTGTAAACCTATAAACCTGCACTGCAAGTATACCCAATGACTTGGCCTCCCTAGCCACCTGTGGCAATGAATTCCACAGATTCACCACCCTCTGGCTAAAGAAATTCCACCCTATCTCTGTTCTAAAGGAACATCCTTGTATTCCGTGTCGGTGCCCTCTGTCCTCTCCATGTCAATTCTACTTACGCTTTTCAACATTTGTTAAGTTTCAATGTGATTCTCTCTCATTCTTCTAAACTCCAGCGAGTACAGGCCCAGAGTTATCAAATTCTCCTCGTAGGTTAACCCTTTCATTCCCAGGATCATTCTCGTGAATCTCTTCTGCACCCTCTCCAATGTCAGCACATCCTTTCTTAAATAAGGGGCCCAAAACTGTTCTAAGTGTGGTCTGACCAATGCCTTACACAGCCTCAGCATTACTTCCTTGCATATTCTGGTCCTCTTGAAATGAATGCCAACATTGCATTGACACAAGCAGGGAACGGGAGGAATAGAGCCATACGGCACAGAGAAAAAGCCCTTCAGCCCAGTTCATCCATACCATCCAAGTTGCCCATCTAGTCCATTTTCCAACATTTAGCATATATCCTCTAAACCGTTCCGATCTGTGTACCTGTCCAAGTCTTTTAAATGTTGTTCATGTACCTGCCTCAGCCACTTCCTCTCAGCTCGTTCTATATGCAGACCACCCTCTGGGTGAAAAGTTGCCCCTCAGCTCCCCTTTCCACTCTCACCTTAAATCTGTGCCCTCCCCTGTCCATTCATCCTATCTGTATCATTCTGATTTTAGACACTTCTATAAGGGCACCCCCTCAGTCTCCTATGTTCCAAGGAATGTTAGCATCCATTTTGAGAGGACTGGAATATTACTACTATGATAAAAGCAAGGATGTAATGTTGAGGCTTTATAAAGTGCTTTGAGGCTTCACAAAGAATTGCGAGCAGTTTTGGGCCGCTTATCTGAAGAAAGATATCGGAGAAGGTTCAAAGGAGGTTTGATAAAATGACTTGTCGTGTGGCAAATATTTTGATGGCCCTGAAGTTCAGAAGAATGAAGGGTGACCTCATTGAAACCTATTGAATGTCGAAGTGCCTTGATCGAGTGGATGTCCCTTTAGAATGGAGATGAGGAGGAATTTCTTCAGACAGAGCATGTGAATCTGTGGAATTCATTGCCACGGGCAGCAGTGGAGGACAAGTCATTGGATATATTTAAGGCAGAGGTTGATGGATTCTTAATCAGTCAGGGCATGAAGGGTTACAGAGAGAAGGCAGGAAATTGGGGCTGAAAGGGAAATGAATCAGCCATGATGACATAGCAGATCAAACCAGATGGGCCAAATAGCCTGATTCTGCTCCTAGTCTGTAGTTGCAGAGCGGGTGGCTGGAAGTCAGAGTTTGTAGAATTTATGGATCCCGTCTCCTCACATTGAGCCCATGTCCTCTGGGTTTAGAACGCCCACAGGCGTGGGGTGTTTCCTAGTCTCGCACCCTGTCCATCTCCATCAGGTCCCCTCTCAGCCAGGGAGAACAGAGCCAGCCATTCCAGTCTCTCCTTGTAACCAAATCGCTCTGTACCAAGCAAGGTCCTGAGGAATCCCTCAGTCTCCTCTGTCACGGGTGGCCTCCCCAGCATCCGGGACATCTTCAAGGAGCAATGCCTTAAAACAGTAGATCCATCATTATGGACCCCCAACCACTGGATATGCCTCGTTTTCATTGCTACCGTCAGGGAGAAGGTACAGGAGCCTGAAGGCACACACTCAACGATCTGCCTACCGACAGAACAAGGCCATTAGAGCCACAACAATTCTACCACACACTCTGCACCCACTACAATTTTACCACTCACACTGGATCCACTAGGTCCTCAACAATTCAGAAACAACATCTTCTAGTCTGCCATTCAATTTCTGAATGGACATTGAGCCCATTAACACTATTATTTTCTCTTTTTGGACTTTGTATTTTATATAAATTTTAATTATATGCTTCTTACTGTAATTTACAGTTTTTATTATGTATTGTAATGTACTGCTGCCGTATGATGATGGGTTTCACGGTATAGACACGACAAACCTGTGAGGGAGAGTATTAAACCGCTACTTGGAGCCGCAGGAGAGAGCTGTGTCTGGTGGGGACTTCCCTGGCAAGCTCCATCACCAGAGGTGCTATCCCTCCCTGGACACCCCATAAGACACACACCAGTGATATTAAACCTGATTTTGCTTCTGATAATCTTGGGCCCTGTGGACCTGTGACTGTGCTGTATCTGTAAATAAGAATACAATATCAGGTCTCCGCTCAGTCTACACTGCACCACAGGATAATTATTCCAGTTCTGCTCCGGGGCCAGGGTCTCAGTGGACGTCACCACAGATGCTGCCTGGTTTGCTGAGTGTTTCCGACACCCACGGTTCCTCTTGACTTTCCAAGGCAGCCCGAGAAACACAACTGCCGTTATTCACTCCCCCACTTTTACTTTTGGTTTCACCTCAGAATTTCAATGTCTGCAGCTCTCTTATTCCATTTGCTTCCTCTTTCTGGATGCCCTCACATTCCCGGAAACCCTGGCATTGAAACTGAGATGGCTGGCAATACCCTGGGGGAGATGTGACGCACAGTCTCTCCAAGGGGCCCGGACTCGAGCCGTTCACCGCAGAGACTGTCCGACCTCCCAAGAGCTTCCATTGCTTTTCTGTTTGCCCTCCGCATTGGTTTTGCTCCCTATCAAAGTCTTATTCCTTCACTTCTACTGATTCCCTCCCCTCCTGGACTGTTTGTCCCTTTACTGCTCTCCCCCCCCGTTACAATCCTACGTGATGTGGACTCCGACAGCACGAAAACACCTTCAGCCCATCTGTCTGTGACGACCAAGGCTTCCTTGAGCCAGTTCCATTTGCCCACGCTTGGACCAGATCCAAAGTTCAAAGTACATGTAGTATCAAAGTATGTGTAGTTTACACAACCTTGAGATTTGTCTCCTTACAGGTAACCATGAAACAAAGAAACACAGTAGAACCCAATAAAACTGTGCTGATCTGGGGGGGGGGGGGGGGGAAACAAGACGTGTAAACAACGAAAGCAAGCAACAGCGTTCAGAACTGAATTTCACAACGCCAGGCATCTCTGCAGAAGGTCAACGAGGTGGTTAAGAAGGCTTATGGAAAGCTCGTTTTTATTTGTCAAGGCATTGAGTGCAAAAGACTGGAGGTTATGTTGCAAAGTTATAAAAGTCTGGTTTGGCCACATCTGGAGTATTGTGACCCTTCTGGTCGCCCCACTATAGGAGGGAGTTGAGGCTCTGGAGAGGGTGCAGAGGAGGTTCGCCTGGTTTAGAGGGCATGTGAGAAACTGAATAAACTTGGGTTGCTTTCTCTGCGGCAGTGGAAGCTGACAGAAGATCTGAATGAGGTTTGTACGATTATGAGAGGCATCGATAGGGAGCAACTTTTTCACAGGTTTGAAATGTCTAATACCAGAGGGCATGCACTGAAGTGAGAAGATTAGGTTCGAAGAGGATGTCAGGGGTAAGTTTTCTATTCAGAGAGTCACGGATGTGGTATGGTGGTAGAGACAAATACATGGATGGTTTTAAAGAGATGTTTGGGTAGCCAAATGGATTACGGAAGATGGAGAGACATTGACATGGTGTAAGTAGGAGGGATTAGTGTGTTTCTGTGTTTTTGATTTGCTCTTTAGCTGGTTCAGCACAAAATTGCGGGCCGAATGGCTTGTTCCTGTACTGTACTGTTCTATGACTAGCTGGAAGGTGATAGGTGAAGCTGGCTGGGTGGGAAAGGAAGCTATGTCTCCCCACCCCCCACCCCCAGGCCATCTTTTTAACTCTGACATCTTCCCCCTTTTTTTCTGGTGCTGAAGAAGTTCTCAGAAATATCAATTGTTCAGTTCCATGGATACTGCCTGACCTGCTGAGTTCCTCCAGCCTTTTCCTGTATGTTGCTTTGGACTTCCAGCATCTGCAAAACCTCTCCTGTTTACCAGAATCAAGTTTAATAACACTGGCATATGTCACGAAATTTGTTGTCTTTGCAGTACAATGCCATACATAATAGAGAAAAAAACTGAATTACAGTAAGTATATACATTAAAGTTAAATAAGTAATGTAAAAATAGAAACAATAGAAGTAGTGAGGTTGTGTTCATGGGTTCAATGTCCATTCAGAAATCTGTTGGCGGAGGGGGAAAAGCTGTCCCTGAATCGTTGAGTGTGGGTCTTCAGGCTCCTGGCACAGAGGTTTACTGAGGCTACTGGGAAGAGCTTAAACTAGAATTGCTGGGAACCGAACTGAAGAGACGGAGAAAGGGATGGTTGTCTCACAAATAGAGAAAGCTTGTAGGCAGTGTGAGAGGGAGGACAGGCAGGTGATAGAGAAGGGATGCGCTCAGATTGAAGGTGAGCTGTGCCTGTTTTAATGCAAAGAGCATCATGAACAGAAGAGCTTAGAGCATGGATCAGTACTTGGAGATATGATGTGGTGGCCATTGCAGAGACTTGGATGGCTCAGGGGCAGGAATGGCTACTTAAGAGTGCCAGGCTTTAGATGTTTCACAAAGGTCAGGGAGGGAGGCAAAAAAGGTGGAGGGGGTGGCGCGGATGACTAGAGATAATTTCAGTGCTGCAGTAAAGGAGGAAGTCATGGAGGGATTATCTATTGAGTCACTGTGGGTGGAAGTTAAAAACAGGAAGGAGTCAATAACTCTACTGGGTGTTTTTTTCATAGACCACTCAACAGTAACAGCGACATCAAGGATCAGATAGGGAGACAGATTCTGGAATGGTGCAGTAATAATAGGGTTGTCGTGATGGGGGATTTTAATTTCCCAAAACTGATTGGCATCTCCCTAGAGCAAGGGGTTTAGACAGAGTGGAGTTTGTTCAGAAAGGTTTCCTGACACCACTTCTTCGGTTATCCATCGACTTTGACGTTGACTGCGCTGAGAGTTTAGTCTCTGCAGGCACGTTTATGGGCCACAAGACCGGCATTGGATCGGCGCTGTCTCCCACATCTGTTGCATTTCTGATTTGACTGGTCTAGCACCGACTGTCTGCGTTCATGACCTGCTTCATATTTCTTCTGCCTTTTCTCCTCGATAACTGGGATTGACTTCTTGACAATGCAGCGCCAACTTCTTCTGTCCGAAGCATCTTTGACATCCATGTCAGTGTTCTTCATATGACGCTTGAGCACATCTTAGTAGCGCAGCTTCTGACCACCACGCTTCCTCTTTCCTTCATGTAGCTCGCCACAGAAAACAGCTCTGGGTAAACTATTTCCTGACACAGTACGTAGGTAAGTCTACAAGAGGAGAGGCTGTACTTCATCTGGTACTGGGAAATTACCCTGGTCAGATGTCAGATCTCTCAGTGAGAGAACGTTTTGGAGAGGGTGATCACAATTCTATCTCCTTTACCATAGCATTGGAGACGGGTAGGAACAGACAAGTTAAGAAAGCTTTTAACTGGTGTAAGGGGAAATATGAAGCTGTCAGGCAGGAACTTGGGGGCATAAATTGGGAACAAATGTTCTCAGGGAAATGTACAGCAGAAATGTGGCAAATGTTCAGGGGATATTTGCAGGGCGTTCTGTATAGGTACGTACCAATGAGACAGGGAAAGGATGGTAGGGTACAAGAAAATTGTGTACAAAGGCAGTTGGAAATCTAGTCAAAGGGAAGAGCTTATGAAAGGTTCAAAAAACTAGGAAATGATAGAGATCTAGAAAATTATAAGGCTAGCAGGAAGGAGCTTAAGAATGAAATTAGGAGAGCCAGAAGGGGTCATGAGAAGGCCTTGGCAAGTAGGATTAAGAAAAATCCCAAGGCATCCTACAAGTATGTGAAGAGCAAGAGGATAAGATGTGGGAGAATAGGACCTATCAAGTGTGACAGTGGAAAAGTGTGCATGGAACCGGAGGAGGTAGCAGAGGTTTCAGTATTCACTGCAGAAAAGGACCATGGCAATTGTAGGGCTGACTTACAGTG
This sequence comes from Hypanus sabinus, assembly GCF_030144855.1. NCBI lineage: Eukaryota > Metazoa > Chordata > Chondrichthyes > Myliobatiformes > Dasyatidae > Hypanus > Hypanus sabinus. Next base: position 32,765,200 of record NC_082729.1, on the reverse strand, counting down.
GACTGAAAAGCTTGAGCATATAGACATTAAAAAAGAGGATGTGGTGGAGCTTTTGGAAAGCATCAAGTTGGATAAGTCACCAGACTAGACTAGATATACCCCAGGCTACTGTGGGAAGCGAGGGAGAGGATTGCTGAGCCTCTGGCGATGATCTTTGAATCATCAATGAGAACAGATTCTCAATGAGGTTCTGGAGGATTGCGGATGTTGTTTCCTTATTCAAGAAAAAGAGTAGAAAGGAAATTATAGAGCAGTGAGGCTTACTTCAGTGGTTGGTAAGTTGATGGAGAAGATCCTGTGAGGCAGGATTTATGAACATTTGGAGAGGCATAATAACCATATAACAATTACAGCACAGAAACAGGCCATCTCAGCCCTTCTAGTCCATGTGGAACGCTTATTCTCAACTAGTCCCACCGACCTGCACTCAGCCCTCCATTCCTTTCCTGTCCATATACCTATCCAATTTTACTTTAAATGACAATATTGAACCTGCCTCTATCACTTCTACTGGAAGCTCGTTCCACACAGCTACCACTCTGAGTAAAGAAATTTCCCCTCGTATTACCCCTATGCTTTTGTCCCCTAACTCTAATCTCCCCTACTCTCAATGGAAAAAGCCTATCAACCTCAACTCTATCTATCCCCCTCATAGTTCTAAATACCTCTATCGTCCCCCCTCAACCTTCTACGCTCCAAAGAATAAAGACCTAACTTGTTCAACCTTTGTCTGTAACTTGTGTGCTGAAACCCAGGTAACATTCTAGTAAATCTCCTCTGTATTCTATTTTCCTACATATAATATGATTAGGAGTAGTCAGCATGGCTTTGTCAAAGGCAGGTCATGCCTTACCAGCCTGATTGAATTTTTTGAGGATATAACTAAACACATCGATGAAGGTAGAGTAGTAGATGTAGTGTACATGGACTTCAGGCTTATTGAGAAAGTAAGGATGCATGGGATCCAAGGGGACATTGCTTTGTGGATCTAGAATTGGCTTGCCCACAGAAGGCAAAGAGTGGTTGTAGATGGGTCATATTCTGCATGGAGGTTGGTGACCAGTGGTGTGCCTCAGGGATCTGTTCTGGGACCCCTTCTCTTCATGATTTTCATAAATGACCTGGATGAGGAAGTGGAGGGATGGGTTAGTAAATGTGCTGATGACACAAAGGTTGGGGGTGTTGTGGATAGTGTGGAGGGCTGTCAGAGGTTACAGAGGGACATTGATAGGATTCAAAACTGGACTGAGAAGTGGCAGTTGGCGTTCAACCCAGGTAAGTGTGAGGTGGTTCATTTTGGTAGGTCAAATATGATGACAGAATAGTAATGGTAAGACTCTTGGCAGTGTGGAGGATCAGAGGGATCTTGGGGTCTGAGTCCATAGGACACTCAAAGCCACTGTGCAGGTTGACTCTGTGGTAAGGAAAGCATACACTTTCATCAATAGTGGGATTGAGCTTAGAAGCCAAGAGGTAACGTTGCACCCTGGTCAAGCCCCACTTGGAGTACTGTGCTCAGTTCTGGTCACCTCACTACAGGAAGGATGTGGAAACCATAGAAAGGGTGCAGAGGTGATTTACAAGGATGTTGCCTGGATTGGGGAGCATGCCTTATGTTCTCAGACCCCTTCTCTTTGTGATTTTTATAAATGATCTGGCTGAGGAAATGGAGAGATGGGTTAGTAAATGCGCTAATGACACAAAGATTTGGGGTGTTGTGGATAGTGTGGAGGGCTGTCAGAGGTTACAGAGGGACATTAATAGGATGCAAAACTGGGCTGAAAAGTGGCAAATGGAGTTCAACTCAGTTAACTGTGAGGTGGTTCATTTTGATAGGTCAAATATTATGGCAGAGTATAGTATTAATGGTAAGACTCTTGGCAGTGTGGAGGATCAGAGGGATCTTGGGGTCTGAGTCCATAGGACACTCAAAGATGCTGTGCAGGTTGACTCTGTGGTTAAGGCGGCATATTGGCCTTCATCAACCATGGAATTGAGTTCATAGAAACATAGAAAATAGGTGCAGGAGTAGGCCATTCGGCCCTTCAAGCTTGCTACACCATTCAGTATGATTATGGCTGATTATCCAACTCAGAACCCGGTACCTGCTTTCTCTCCAATACCCCCTGATCCCTTTAGCCACATGGGCCATATCTAACTCCCTCTTAAATATAGCCAATGAACCGGCCTCAACTGTTTCCTGTGACAGAGAATTCCAGATTCAACACTCACTGTGTGAAGTTTTTCCTCATCTCGGTCCTAAAAGGCTTCCCCTTTATCCTTAAACTGTGACCCCTCATCCTGGGCTTCCCCAACATCGGAAACAATCTTTCTGCATCTAGCCTGTCCAATTCCTTTAGAATTTTACACGTTTTAATAAGATCCCCCATCAATCTAAAGTCCAGTGAGTATAAGCCTAGTCGATCCAGTCTTTCTTCATCTGAAAGTCCTGCCATCTCAGGAATCAATCTGGTGAACCTTCTCTGTACTCCCTCTATGGCAAGAATGTCTTTCCTCAGATTAGGGGACCAAAACTGCACACAATATTATAGGTGCGGTCTCACCAAGGCCTTGTACAACTGCAGTAAAACCTCCTTGTCCTGTACTCCCTGTCCTTTTGCTATGAATGCCAACATATCATTTGCCTTTTGCACTGCCTGCTGTACCTGCATGCCCACCTTCAATGACTGGTGTACAATGACACCCAGGTCTCGTTGCACCTCCCCTTTTCCTAATCGGCCATCGTTCAGATAATAATCTGTTTTCCTGTTCTTGCAACCAAAGTGGATAACCTCACATTTATCCACATTAATTTGCATCTGCCATGAATTTGCCTACTCACCTAACCTATCCAAGTCACCCTGCATCCTCTCAGCATCCTCCTCACAGCGAACACCCCCTCCTAGCTTCGTGTCATCCGCAAACTTGGAGATGCTGCATTTAATTCCCTCGTCTAAATCATTAATATATATTGTAAACAACTGGGGTCCCAGCACTGAGCCTTGCGGTACCCCACTAGTCACTCCCTGCCAGTTTAAGAGCCAAGAAGTAATGTTACAGCTATATAGAACTATGGTCAGACCCCACTTGGAGTACTGTGCTCAGTTCCGGTCACCTCACCACAGGAAGGATGTGGAAACTATAGAAAGGGTGCAGAGGAGATTGACAAGGTTGTTGCCTGAATTGGAGAGAGAGGGGGAGAGTGAGGGAGGCAAAGGGTGAATGAGAACGGGAAGGGAAGAAAGGGAGAGAGGGGAAGAGATGAAGGGAGGTGGGAGGGGGCAAAGGGGGAGCAGGGAGGGGAAAGAGAGGGGGAGAGAGGGAGATGGAGGGGAGGAGGAAGAGGGAGAAGAAAAGATATTTAGATATACATCTGCTTAATTAATCCTCACAAATGGTCTGTCCAAGCGGTGAACTCACTCCACCATTCCTTATGCAGGGAGACCAGCCTGTCCACAGTACTCCATGTGCAGTCTCCCCAGGGCCCTGGAGTGTAGGAGCAAGACCTGGATTGAAATCCTCGCTATGAAGACCAGCTTGCTGTTTGTGTTCTGAACAATCTGCAGTTCCCCTGTGCTAATCTTCGGTGGCTAGTGTACAAGGACAGACGGGTCCCTCTGCGCATGAACACCGATCGATCTCTCACGGCGTTCCACATGATGCTCCAACGCTTCCCGATCTCCTCAGCCACTCCATCACGCACGTGAACAGCGGGGACTCCAGACACATCCCAAGACGCTCCAAATCAGGACATCCTCACCCCAGTCGATTGTAACGAACCACAAAGCGATGCAAATAGATTGTCAGCATGTGTCACCAAGGTACGGTACCGGTGGGGACAGGTCTGTCACTGTGCAACACTGGGGTACGGTACCGGTGGGGATGGGTCTGTCAGTGTGTAACACCGGGGTACGGTACCAGTGGAGATGGGTCTGTCAGTGTGCGTCACCAAGCTACGGTACCGGTGGGGACGGGTCTGTCACTGTGTAACACCGGGGTACGGTACCGGTGGGGACAGGTCTGTCAGTGTGTAACACCGGGGTACGGTACCGGTGGGGACGGGTCTGTCACTGTGTAACACCGGGGTACGGTACCGGTGGGGACGGGTCTGTCAGTGTGTAACACCGGGGTACGGTACCGGTGGGGACGGGTCTGTCAGTGTGTAACACCGGGGTACGGTACCGGTGGGGACGGGTCTGTCACTGTGTAACACCGGGGTACGGTACCGGTGGGGACGGGTCAGTCACTGTGTAACACCGGGGTACGGTACCAGTGGGGACGGGTCTGTCACTGTAACACCGGGGTACGGAACCGGTGGGGACGGGTCTGTCACTGTAACACCAGGGTACGGTACCGGTGGGGACGGGTCTGTCAGTGTGCGCCACCAAGGTACGGTACCGGTGGGGACAGGTCTGTCACTGTGCAACACCGGGGTACGGTACCGGTGGGGACGGGTCTGTCACTGTAACCCCGGGGTACGGTACCGGTGGGGACGGGTCTGTCACTGTAACACCGGGGTACGGTACCGGTGGGGACGGGTCTGTCAGTGTGTAACACCGGGGTACGGTACCGGTGGGGACGGGTCTGTCAGTGTGTAACACCGGGGTACGGTACCGGTGGGGACGGGTCTGTCAGTGTGTAACACCGGGGTACGGTACCGGTGGGGACGGGTCTGTCACTGTGTAACACCGGGGTACGGTACCGGTGGGGACGGGTCAGTCACTGTGTAACACCGGGGTACGGTACCGGTGGGGACGGGTCTGTCACTGTAACACCGGGGTACGGAACCGGTGGGGACGGGTCTGTCACTGTAACACCGGGGTACGGTACCGGTGGGGACGGGTCTGTCAGTGTGCGCCACCAAGGTACGGTACCGGTGGGGACAGGTCTGTCACTGTGCAACACCGGGGTACGGTACCGGTGGGGACGGGTCTGTCACTGTAACCCCGGGGTACAGTACCGGTGGGGACGGGTCTGTCACTGTAACACCGGGGTACGGTACCGGTGGGGACGGGTCTGTCAGTGTGTAACACCGGGGTACGGTACCGGTGGGGACGGGTCTGTCAGTGTGTAACACCGGGGTACGGTACCGGTGGGGACGGGTCTGTCAGTGTGTAACACCGGGGTACGGTACCGGTGGGGACAGGTCTGTCACTGTGTAACACCGGGGTACGGTACCGGTGGGGACGGGTCTGTCACTGTAACCCCGGGGTACGGTACCGGTGGGGACGGGTCAGTCACTGTAACACCGGGGTACGGTACCGGTGGGGACGGGTCTGTCAGTGTGCGTCACCAAGGTACGGTACCGGTGGGGACAGGTCTGTCACTGTGCAACACCGGGGTACGGTACCAGTGGGGATGGGTCTGTCAGTGTGTAACACCGGGGTACGGTACCAGTGGAGATGGGTCTGTCAGTGTGCGTCACCAAGGTACGGTACCGGTGGGGACAGGTCTGTCACTGTGTAACACCGGGGTACGGTACCGGTGGGGACGGGTCTGTCAGTGTGTAACACCGGGGTACGGTACCGGTGGGGACGGGTCTGTCAGTGTGTAACACCGGGGTACGGTACCGGTGGGGACGGGTCTGTCACTGTGTAACACCGGGGTACGGTACCGGTGGGGACGGGTCAGTCACTGTGTAACACCGGGGTACGGTACCGGTGGGGACGGGTCTGTCACTGTGTAACACCGGGGTACGGTACCGGTGGGGACGGGTCTGTCAGTGTGTAACACCGGGGTACGGTACCGGTGGGGACGGGTCTGTCAGTGTGTAACACCGGGGTACGGTACCGGTGGGGACGGGTCTGTCACTGTGTAACACCGGGGTACGGTACCGGTGGGGACGGGTCAGTCACTGTGTAACACCGGGGTACGGTACCGGTGGGGACGGGTCTGTCACTGTAACACCGGGGTACGGTACCGGTGGGGACGGGTCTGTCAGTGTGCGTCACCAAGGTATGGCACCGGTGGGGACAGGTCTGTCACTGTGCAACACCGGGGTACGGTACCGGTGGGGATGGGTCTGTCAGTGTGTAACACCGGGGTACGGTACCGGTGGGGATGGGTCTGTCAGTGTGTAACACCAGGGTACGGTACCGGTGGGGATGGGTCTGTCAGCGTGTAACACCGGGGTACGGTACCAGTGGAGATGGGTCTGTCAGTGTGCGTCACCAAGGTACGGTACCGGTGGGGACAGGTCTGTCAGTGTGTAACACCGGGGTACGGTACCGGTGGGGACGGGTCTGTCAGTGTGTAACACCGGGGTACGGTACCGGTGGGGACGGGTCTGTCAGTGTGTAACACCGGGGTACGGTACCGGTGGGGATGGGTCTGTCAGTGTGTAACACCGGGGTACGGTACTGGTGGGGATGGGTCTGTCACTGTGTAACACCGGGGTACAGTACTGGTGGGGACGGGTCTGTCACTGTGTAACACCGGGGTATGGTACCAGTGGGGACGAGTCTGTCAGTGTGTAACACCAGGGTACGGTACCGGTGGGGACGGGTCTGTCACTGTGTGACACCGGGGTACGGTACCGGTGGGGACGGGTCAGTCACTGTAACACCGGGGTACGGTACCGGTGGGGACGGGTCTGTCAGTGTGTAACACCGGGGTACGGTACCGGTGGGGACGGGTCTGTCAGTGTGTAACACCGGGGTACGGTACCGGTGGGGACGGGTCTGTCAGTGTGTAACACCGGGGTACGGTACCGGTGGGGACAGGTCTGTCACTGTGTAACACCGGGGTACGGTACCGGTGGGGACGGGTCTGTCACTGTAACCCCGGGGTACGGTACCGGTGGGGACGGGTCAGTCACTGTAACACCGGGGTACGGTACCGGTGGGGACGGGTCTGTCAGTGTGCGTCACCAAGGTACGGTACCGGTGGGGACAGGTCTGTCACTGTGCAACACCGGGGTACGGTACCAGTGGGGATGGGTCTGTCAGTGTGTAACACCGGGGTACGGTACCAGTGGAGATGGGTCTGTCAGTGTGCGTCACCAAGGTACGGTACCGGTGGGGACAGGTCTGTCACTGTGTAACACCGGGGTACGGTACCGGTGGGGACGGGTCTGTCAGTGTGTAACACCGGGGTATGGTACCGGTGGGGACGGGTCTGTCAGTGTGTAACACCGGGGTACGGTACCGGTGGGGACGGGTCTGTCACTGTGTAACACCGGGGTACGGTACCGGTGGGGACGGGTCAGTCACTGTGTAACACCGGGGTACGGTACCGGTGGGGACGGGTCTGTCACTGTGTAACACCGGGGTACGGTACCGGTGGGGACGGGTCTGTCAGTGTGTAACACCGGGGTACGGTACCGGTGGGGACGGGTCTGTCAGTGTGTAACACCGGGGTACGGTACCGGTGGGGACGGGTCTGTCACTGTGTAACACCGGGGTACGGTACCGGTGGGGACGGGTCAGTCACTGTGTAACACCGGGGTACGGTACCGGTGGGGACGGGTCTGTCACTGTAACACCGGGGTACGGTACCGGTGGGGACGGGTCTGTCAGTGTGCGTCACCAAGGTATGGCACCGGTGGGGACAGGTCTGTCACTGTGCAACACCGGGGTACGGTACCGGTGGGGATGGGTCTGTCAGTGTGTAACACCGGGGTACGGTACCGGTGGGGATGGGTCTGTCAGTGTGTAACACCAGGGTACGGTACCGGTGGGGATGGGTCTGTCAGCGTGTAACACCGGGGTACGGTACCAGTGGAGATGGGTCTGTCAGTGTGCGTCACCAAGGTACGGTACCGGTGGGGACAGGTCTGTCAGTGTGTAACACCGGGGTACGGTACCGGTGGGGACGGGTCTGTCAGTGTGTAACACCGGGGTACGGTACCGGTGGGGACGGGTCTGTCAGTGTGTAACACCGGGGTACGGTACCGGTGGGGATGGGTCTGTCAGTGTGTAACACCGGGGTACGGTACTGGTGGGGATGGGTCTGTCACTGTGTAACACCGGGGTACAGTACCGGTGGGGACGGGTCTGTCACTGTGTGACACCGGGGTACGGTACCGGTGGGGACGGGTCAGTCACTGTGTAACACCGGGGTACGGTACCGGTGGGGACGGGTCTGTCACTGTAACACCGGGGTACGGTACCGGTGGGGACGGGTCTGTCACTGTGTAACACCAGGGTACGGTACCGGTGGGGACGGGTCTGTCACTGTGTGACACCGGGGTATGGTACCGGTGGGGAGGGGCCTGTCAGTGTAACACCAGGGTACGGTACCGGTGGGGACGGGTCTGTCACTGTGTAACACCAGGGTACGGTACCGGTGGGGACGGGTCTGTCACTGTGTAACACCAGGGTACGGTACCGGTGGGGACGGGTCTGTCACTGTGTAACCCCGGGGTACGGTACCGGTGGGGACGGGTCCATCACTGTGTAACACCAGGGTACGGTACCGGTGGGGACGGGTCTGTCACTGTGTGACACCGGGGTATGGTACCGGTGGGGAGGGGCCTGTCACTGTGTACCACCGGGGTATGGGACCAGTGGGAATGGGAATGGTCTGTCGCTGTGTGACATTGATGTCCGTACCATTGGGACATTACCCCACTTCTGTGGCTCCATGTCTGTGTGAGATAATATGAGTGCACACTGTACATTCTCCCTGTAGGTTTCCCCAGTCGCTCCTTTTCCTTCCTATGTCAGAATGAATATGAGGGCTTTCATTGCCCCCCAGTGTGTGTGGGTGAGGGGGAGAGTTGGGGGGTTAGTTGTGTGTACACAGAGGTATTGGAATGGGATGACAGTAAGTGGATCAGTATGCACTTGATGGGCTGAAGTGCCTGCGCTCTGCCCACCCCCATGCTGAACGACTCTTCGACACCCTCTCCCAATGAACTGGATTTATTTCTGTCAGTCTCACAAACGGCACCTCCTCCACTCCACCTCTTCCCAGGACTCCCCCCACCCTCCAGCGTCCTAGGACAGACCCCCATCCCCCCACAACCCTCAGCACTCCTACCCCACACTCCTGCAGGCCCAGCCCGAGGGCAAACCCCTCCTGGGTACAGAGAGGGAAGGGTGGGCTGGATGTGGCCGTCCTGTGCGTCCCCCCCACCCCCACACTCCAACACCAACCCCAACAGGGACAGGAAGGAGGAGGACATTGAGTCAGTCCTTCCCATTGTCTCTGCCAGCCCCTGTAGGGGAGAGGTGAGTTGGAGGAGGGAGGCGGGGAATAAAGGCACCAGACAGTCTTGTCCATTTCCCCCTCCAGCACATGGGGTGGGCAGAACCAGGCCGTCCGTGTGGGTCTACCTGCCGACTCGTGGGTGAGGAGTAGGCGAATCTGCAAGAGGGCATGCTATTGCCCCTTGGGAGAGTGGATGGGGGGGGACAACCAGGCTGTCCTCTGCACATGTTCCTCCCCTCCCACCACCCCAGTGAGGGAGCTGAGTCGAGGAGCAATGGAGTCGAGCTGTCCTGTGTCTCTCCCCGCTGGCTCCTGGCCAAGAGAGGGTAGTGCAGGGCAAGAGGGCACGAGGGGAGCCAGGTCGCCCCGTGGCTGAGTCAGCTAAGACGTTCTGATGGTGCCTCACCTCCAGGTAGTGGGTGAGGGAGCCAGGCAATCCTGAGTGTTCACGCCCCTCCGAGGGTGGGGAGAGGGGTGGAGCCAGCAGTCTCATGTGTTGAGGCAGGGCGAGGGGTATTTGACAGAACCAGATCATCCCACGTGTTCCTACAGCAGAGAGGGGAGGCCGTTGTTGGGGCTGAGCTGGCCCTGTGCCGGGGCGGGCCGGGCGAGGTGGAGTACCGAGGGGGAGCACAGAGGAAGAGGTTGGCCTCTCCTTCCGCAGCCAGCGCAGCAGCGAGGTCAGCAGCCCGATGGCCCCTCCCTTGGTCACCAGCGGGCTGAAGCAGCGTACAGCTCGAAGCGGGACGTCACCTGTAGAGAGACGGGCAGAGGGAGAGAGGTGGGGAACAAGAGGTGTGCGGGGGGGGAGAGAGAGAGAGAGCAAGCCAGTGTGGAGAGAGGGTGTGAAGAGAGAGAAGGTGGCAAGAGAGGTGAGAGAGAGGTAGGTGGAGAGAGGAGTGGAGAGAGAAAGAGAGGCAGGGATAAAGAGAAGGAGAGGGTGGGGGTAGGGGTGGAAAGTGGAGAGGAGAGTGTGAAGAGGGGGTGGTGAGAGTCGGGGGTGGAGAGAGGGAAATGGTGAAGTAAAAGGGAGAGACGGTGGAAAGAGAGAGGACAAAGATAGAGAGTAGGGAGAGGGAGAGTGGGGGAGACAGGAAGAAAGGTTTAGCACAGTATCCGGACAGAACCCCCACTCCCCTCCTACCCCACCTCCCGTTCCAGGTCACCACTCACCCAGGCCAGCAGTGTCTCCTTAGCAGCCACGTGGTAGACAAGCCTGAGGGGCCTCGAGGCACTGTGGACCCTCCCGTGTAGATACTGGTAGAGGTCGAAGAGCCGCTCCCTCTCCCCCTCTGTGTAGTAAGGGGCCTTCAGCTCGGGGCTGCTGGGGAGAGAAAGACCTAATGAATGAATACCACACAGGAATATCTGTACTCAGACAGGCGTGTCTCTCAATTGGTGTGTGTGCATCGGTGTGCATTTATTGGTGTGTCTGTCTCTCTGTTGGTGTGTGCGTGTCTCTCTCTGTCGACATTTGTGCATCTGAGTGTTTTTTTAGGTGTGTGTCTCTCTACCTCTCTCTCTGATGTGCGAGTCTCTTTCTGTTGATGTGTGTGTGTGTGTTTGCTTTATTTTCGAGGTACAGAAGGTGAAGGAGACCCTTCCTGCCTAGCAAGCCATGCCACCAGCAACCCAGCCCAATCGCAGGACAATTTACAATGACCTACTAACCAGTACACTTCTGGAGCATGTATATTTTGTGTGTACGTCTGGAAGGGGAGTGGGGGCTGCGTCGCAGTACCGTGCTAAACCTTTCTTCCCCTCTCTCCCAAGTCCATCTCTCTGTTTACGCGCTTACTTCTCTCTCTGTATCTGTGCCCACGTTTGTCGGTCTGCGCATGTGCTCACGAGTCAGTCTCGGTCTCCGTACGCGTGCGAGCCTCTCCATCCCTCCACGTACATAAGCGCATCTGCCTGTGCATGCACGTCTGTCCATCTGTGAACATGCACACGCAAGCGAGTCTGTCCTGTGCGTGCTCAAGTCTGCCTCCTTCTCGGTACGCGCGTGCTTGTCTCAACGAGCATACGCACACGGCTGTCCGTGACTGTGGGGTGTACAGTGCACCCCCACCCCCACCATCAAATCCATCCAAAACCTTCTGACAGGGAGAGGTATGGAGCAAGGGGTAAAACCAAATTTTGTGCAATGTCGAATTTAAACTGGTAATCAGGTTTACTATTGTCAGCAACACACACAAAATGCTGGAGGAGCTCAGCAGGTCAGGCAGCATCTACGGAGAAGAGGACAGTCGACAGCTTGGGCCGGGACCTTTCAGCGGGGCTGATAACATTTTGTTCCTTACACATTTGTTGCTTGTCTGTCTTTATATGTAGTTTTTCCCCAGTGATTCTATTGTCTGTATCTGCTGTGAACACCCGCAGGAAAATTAATCTCAATACATGACCAGATTTAGTTAAACCTATAAATATCTACGCAGCCAGTCATGTGGCAGCAACTCATTGTGTAAAAGCATGCCGACCTGGTCAGGAGGCTCCGTTGTTGTTCAGACCGAATGGGGGAAGGAATGTGATCTTGGTCAGTATCTCAGAACCTACTGATCCCTTGGGATTTTCACGCTCAGCAGTCCCTAGAGCCAGGGGTTCCCAACCGTTCTTTTCTGCCAAGGACCCCAACTGGGAACCTCAGGTTGAGAACCTCTGCTTTGGAGTTTAGAGATAGTACAAGAAACAAAAAAGTCCCGTGGGTGAAAACGCCTTGTTAATGAGAGAGGGCGACAGTAACTCAAACAAGCATGTGGTGTGGAAAAGAGCATCACATGTCGGACCTTAAACTGGATGGGCTACAGCAGCAGCAGACCACGAGCACACACTCAGTGACGACTTTATTAGGTACAGGAGATGAACCTGATCACAAACTAGAGAAAATCTGCAGATGCTGGAAGTCCGAGCAACGCACACAGAATGCTGGAGAGTTTCCGCCGCAGAGTTTCGGCCTGAAACGTCAGCTGTACTTCTTCCCCCCCCTCCCACCCCCCATAGATGCTGCCTGGCCTGCTGAGTTCCTCCAGCTTTTTGTGTGTTGCTCAAATTTGATAATAAAGTTACTTTGAACATGTACCTTAAAAACATTTTGCATTCCCGATCACGTCAGTGCATTAAGGTAAAACAATAACAGAATGCAGAATAGAGTGTCACAGTCACAGAGAGAGTGCAGTGCAGGTAAAGGTGAGAGGTCATAGTAAGGTAGATTGTGAAGCTGGATCCATCTAGGGGACCGTTCAATAGACAACAGTGGGGTAGGAGCTGCCCTTGAGCCTGGCGGTACAAGGCTGTGTAACTTCTGCCAAGAAAGTGCCGACACAGGCAGACAGGACAGTGAGGAAGGCATTTGGCACGCTGGCCTTCGTGGGTCGGGGCACAGAGTACCGGAGTTGGGACGTCCCGTTACGCCTGTACAAGACGTCAGTGAGGCCGCACTCGGAGTATTGTGAGCAGTTCTGGTCGCCCAGCTTTAGATAGGATGTCATTAAACTGGAGAGGGGGCGGGAAGAATTCACCGGGATGTTCCCAGGACTGGAGGGATCGAGTTATAAGGAGAGGCTGGACAGGCTGGGACTGTTTTCCCTGGAGCGAAGGAGGCTGAGGGGTGTACAAAACCGTGAGGGGCATAAATAGGTGGTTGTATATTTTTTCCCCCAGGGGGAGGGGAGTCTAAAACTAGAGGGTACAGGTTAAAGGTGAAAGGGGACCAGAAGGGCAATTGTTTCACCCAGAGAGTGGTCCGCATTTGGAATGAGCTGCCAGAGGAAGTGGTTGAGGCAAGTACATGAACAGCATTTAAAAGATGCCCGGACAGGTACATGGACAGGAAAAGTTTAGAGGGATACTAATTCCATATGGGACTAATTCAGGTGGCACTTTAGTCAGTACAGAGAGGCTGGGCCAAAGGGTCTGTTTCCTGCTCTGTGACTCTGATTGATGAGTGAAGTTCCCCTGTGGCCAATTAACCCAAACTTAGATCAGTGGCACATGGGAGGGAACCCAGACACCTGGGGAAAAAGCCAGAGGTCAGACAACACACACACACCAGTCGTTACCAAACCACAGTCTAAGGAGGCAGGGAGAAGGCGTCTCTTGTGAAAAGGACAGTGAGATTCCAGTCAGCTGTAAACAGACAAAAACAGCAAGTTCTGCCAGAGGCAGCAGCAGAACCCATGGATGTACCAGAGGTGGGGGGAATAAATAAATGAGGAAGCGACTGAACAGACTAACAAGAACTGCTTTGGGCATTTCTAGAACAAGTTGCCGAAGCCCCGCCTCTCATGCAGACCCAGGGGGAAGGCAGAGGAGGAAGTGGGTGGTGGGGCCACTGAACGAGGAAGGAATGAGGAATGAGGTTCCTCCATCAGGCTAACGTGAGGAGGTGGAGACAGAGGGTGAATCACATCATACTTCGCACCACCCAGCCTTGCCAACTACCCCGAGCGCAGCTGGTCTCCGACACTTCCCAACACTGACCTGAGACAACCTACTCCCTCCGACCCTCTCTCCGTCCCTTTGCCCCTCTCTTGCTCCCCCCCCATCTCACCGACCCCTCTCTCACTGCATGTCCCCCCCCCCCGCCACATCTCACCCACACTCTCCACATCCCCCCGGCCTCTCTCCCATGTAAAATATCCCTCACCTCCACAGATCCTCTCTGGTCAATCATTTCTTGAGCTCCCTGGGGTTCTTACGGGGTCTCCACACTCCAGTAGCCGAACAGACACACAGACATGGATGACAACACTTTCCCTGCTTCCCCTCACCCTCTCTTGACCTTTGCACAGCTTTCATCAGTATGTAAATCGTGTCATTTACATAGTTAAATCCAGTTCACTAGAGATTTTTATTTTGTTTATTGAGAAACAGCACAGATAGGCCTTTCCAACATTTCAATCTGCACCGCACAGCAACCCCCCCCCCCCCCCACCACCGCCCCGATTTAACCTCAGCCATGACAATTGTCATGACAACCCATGACAATTTACAATGACCAACACGCATGTCTTTGGAAACATGGAGAACGTACAGCACAATACAGGCCCTTCAGCCCACAAGCTGTGCTGAGCATGCCCTTACCTTAGAAATTACCTGGGCTTACCCATAGCCCTCTATTTTCCTAAGCCCTATGTACCTGTCCAGGAGTCTCTTAAAAGACTCTATCGTATCCGCCTCCACCACCGTTGCCGGTAGTCGATTCCACGCACTCACCACTCTCTGTAAAAAAACTTACCCCTGACATCTCTGTACCTACTTCCAAGCACTTTAAACCTGTGCCCTCTTGTGCTAGCCATTTCAGCCCTGGGAAAAAAGCCTCTGACTATCCAAACGATCAATACCTCTCGTTATCTTGTACATCTCATCCTCCATCACTCCAAGGAGAAAAGGCCAAGTTCACTCAACCTATTCTCATAAGGCATGCTCCCCAATCCAGGCAACATCCTTGTAAATCTTTCTATGGTTCCCATGTCCTTCTTATAGTGAGGGAGGAAACCCACACAGTGACAGGGAGAACGTACACACTCCTTACAGGAGGCGTTGAGAATCGAACCAGGGTCGCCTGTACTGTAAAGCGCACTGCTAACCACCACACTATCTTATGAGTGGTCAAACAAAAATGACTGCATGCCCAGTGGAGGAAAGATGTGTCTACGTCAGGGTGGCGAACCTTTTGCCAGAGCCCATGTCCAAATTGGCGACTATCCTCTTCAAGAGGTTTTCCTGCTTTTTCAAGGCGGCTGGGATTCTGTCCGAGCCCGTGATCTGCACGGTTCCCCTCAGGCAGTGTGTTTCTGACGGAGAAAGAAAGTGTGCCTGACATGCCGAAATGCTGGGTTAGGGACTGTAGTTTTTGATGGATTCTAGATCTAGGTCTCTATTGGGGCTTTTATATTGCTTGCATGGTGGGAAGCTGGGGGAGGGAGGGGGGGCTCGATGCTTCTGTTTGATGCAGGGGGGAGGCGTTGGGTTTAGCATTACTATCATTCATTCTTTGCGGTTTCCTGTTTCGTGGATTCTGTGAAGAGCACGAATTTCAGGTTGTACATTGTGCACATTTTCTGTCATTAAATTGAACCATTTGGAAAAAGTCCTCTCACATCCCATGGTCAATTTGAGCAGAGATTGCCATCGATTAACACAAAGGTAACAATAATAACAGACGCAAAGTACACTGCAGATGCTGGGGTCAAAGCCACCTGTACAACACGCTGGAGGAACTCGGCAGGTCGGGCAGCATCCGTGGAAACAAGCAGTTAACGTTTCAGGCCGAGTCCCTTCGTCAGGACTAATAACAGACATTTTTGTGGGGAAAAGGACGAGGCCTGATGGCTCTTTACATTTACTCATAGTTTTAAAAAAGGACAAAGCATAACACTATTAGCGCACTAGCAACATGGGTTCAATTCCGCCGCCGTCTGGGAGGGGCTTGAACCATGATCATCTGGGTTTCCTCCAGTAGCTCCAGTTTCCCCCCACAGTCCAAAGCTTGGAGAGACTGGCAGGCTGCCCTCGGCACACAGCACTCTACAGCACCGAACTGGCCCTTCAGCCCATAATGTTGCACTGACCTTATAACCCGTTATAAGACCATAAGACATTGGAGCAGAATTAGGCCATTCAAGTCTGCTCCATTTTCTTTTCAATCTCCTGGCTTCTCTCCATATCCCTCAATGCCCTGAAAAATCAAGGAACTATCAACGTCTGGCTTAAATTTAAACAACCTAGCTTCCACAGGCACCTGTGGCATCAAATTCTGCAGACTCACCACCCCCAGCTGTAAAGAAATTCCGCATCTCCATTCTAAATGGTCATCCCTCTATGCTGAGGCTGTGTCCTCTGCTCTTAGACTCCCCCCACCATAGAAACATCTTCTCCACATCCACTCTATCGAGGACTTCCGACATTCAGTAGGTTTCAGTGAGATCACACCCCCCCCCCCCGCCCCATTCTTCTGAATTCCAGTGAGTAGAGACCTGGAGCCATCAAACGCTCCTCGTATTACAAGCCTTTCAATCCGGGAATCACTTTCGTGCACCTCCTCTGAACCCTCTCCGATCCTTTCTTAGATACCGAGTCACAATACACCAAGTGAGGCCTCCCCGGTGTCTGATAATGCCTCAGCAGTACGTTCTTGCTAATATATTCTAGTCCTCTTGAAATGAATGCTAATATTCCACCCACCTTCCTCACCATCAACTCAACTCTTAAGATCAATCTAACCCTTCCCTTCAGAATCACTTCTTTGCCAGTATGCGAAACCGTACCAGAATTGATTGTGGTTCAGTGCCAACCATAAAATGATACAATATCATAACAGACCACACAATAGCAACTAACCATTCACAACACAATAGTGCAGTCAGCTGTGAGCAATCTAGAATTAGCAGAGCAGTCACATGCAAACATCAAAACATAACCCTTGTACATAATCTTCCATTTTTCTATCATCCATGTGCCTGTCAAAGTCTCTTAAATGTCCCTCATGTATCTGCCTCAGCCACCACCCCTGGAGTGCGTTCCATACATCCACCACTGTGCAAAAGAAAAAAAACTTGCCTTCAACTTTGCCCCCACCTCTGTACTTTCTTCCAATCACCTTAAAATTATGCCTCCTCCTATTAGCTATTTCATCCCTGAGTCTCTGGCGACTCACTCGTTCAATCTCGTACACCTCCACTGATCCCTCTAAGCTGCATGGTGCATGGCCACGCTGTGACTGAAATACTCCTACGCACATAGCCTCCATTGCCGCACAGCTGGGATTTTCTTTTATATCAAATCAAAAGCATGTGATTTTTCAATTTTCATTCTAAATATTCAGAGTATGCACATTACCAAAAAAAAATGTTTAAAGCGCACAGTTTTTAAGCCGGGTACACATTTTCTGCTCAAAGCAACGGTTGACCTGCGCAGCCATGAAGTCACCCCTCGCCCCAATGCCTTTGAACGGAAAATTCTACCAAAGGTAGTGGATTCAGCCCAGTACATCACAGGTAAAGTCCTCCCAATCTGAATCCCATACTGTAAAAGGACTAGATGGGATAGAGTTAAGTGTGTTCAGGGAAGTTTCCTTCATCAGTACAAAGAAGTCCCAACAAGAGAGCGTGTGATACTGGATCTGCTCTTAGGGAACAAGACAGGGCAGGTGACAGAAATTTGCGTAGGGGAACACTTTGCATCCAGTGACCAACAATGGCATTAGTTTCAAAGTAAGTATGCAAAAAGATAGGTCTGGCCCGTGCGTTTGAGAAACTAAATTGGAGAAGGGCCAATTGTGATAGTATCAGAAACTATCAGAAAAAGTGTGGATTGGGACAGGCTATTTTCTGGCAAAGGTGTATTTGTTAAGTGGGAAGCCTTCAAGAGTGAAATTCTGAGAGTACGAAGCTTGTATGTGCCTGTCAGAATAAAAGGTAAAGATAACAAGTGAAGGGAACCTTGGTTTTCAAGAGATATTGAGGCCCTGGTTAAGAGAAAAAAGGAAGAGGTAGATCAGGAGATCATTTCATCAAGCTCCTACACTTGGGTCCACCAGAAAAAGCAGGATCTCCCAGGTGGTCACCCATTTTAATTCCACTTCCCATATGTCAATCGCGAAAAGACCACACTCAGGTTGGAGGAGCAACACCTTATGTTCCATCTGGGTAGCCTCCAAGCTGATGGCGTGAACTTCTGGTAATGCCCCCCCCCCCCCCCACTTCGCCATTCCCCTCTCTCACTTCATCTCCTTACCTGCCCATCACTTCCTTCTGGTGCTCCTCCTCCCTCTTCTTTCTTCCATGGCCTTCTGTCCTGTCATACCAGATTCTCCCTCCTCCAGCTCTGTATCTCTTTCACCAATCAACTTCCCAGCTCTTTACTTCACCTCTCCCCCATCCCAGTTTCAACTATTTCTTCCTCCCCTCCCCTCATCTTCTAACTCTTGACTCATCCTTTTCTCTTCTCCAGTCCTGATGGAGGCTCTCAACCTGAAACATCGACTGCACGCTTTTCCACAGACGCTGCCTGGCTTGCCGGGTCCCCTCCAGCATTTTGTGTGTATCTTTAGGATTCCGAGCATCTGCAGAATTTCTCTTGTTTGGTATTGAGTACAGGAGATGGGGTATTATGTTGCAGTTGAATAAGACATGGGTTGAAGCCTAATTTTGAGTACCGTCTGCAGCTTTGGTTACCTACCTACAGGAAAGATGTAAATAAGATCGAAAGAGTACAGAGAAAGTTTACAAGGATGTTGCCGGGTCTGGAGGACCCGTTATAAGGAAAGATTGAATAGGTTAGAACATAGAAGATTAAGAGGAGATTTGATAACAAGTATTATGAGGGGTACAAAATAGTTAGGGTAAATGAAACAGGCTTTACCCTCTGAGGTTGGGTGGATTTACAATCAGAGGTGATAGGTTAAGGGTGAAGGGTAAAAAATTTTAGGGGAAAAACATTTTCACTTAGAGGGTTATGTGGGTGTGGAGCGAGCTGCAAGCGGAAGTGGTGCGTGCCGGCTCGATTTCAATGCTTAAGAATAGTATGGATAGGTGCATGGATGGTAGGGGGTTCAGAGGGCTATGGTTCTCGTGCAGGTCCATGGCGGTGGGCAATTCAAATGGTTTCAGCATGGACTATATGGGCCAAAGGGCCTGTTTCTGTGCTGTACATCTCTTGACCCTAAAACCACTGAGTGCACCTATGTGAAACGCTGTCGTAAAAACACAGCATCCATCATCAGAGATCCCCACCACACGCTCTCTTCCTGCTGCTGCCATCAGGTAGATTGTACAAGGGTCTCAGCATTCGCTCCACCAGGTTCAGGAACAGTTACAACCCCTCAACCATCAGGCTCTTGAACAGAAGGGGATAACCTGCCCATCCAATTAAGATGTGTCCCACAACCAATGATCTCAATTTTAAGGACTCTTTATATTCTTATCTCATGTTCTATTGCTATTTGTTTATATCTGCATTTGCACAGTTTGTTGTCTTCTGCACTTTCATTGATCCTGCTATAGTTACTGTTCTATAGATTTGCTGAGCATGCCCGCAGGGAAATGAATCTCAGCATTATAAAGAAAAGGCTTGCAAGAAAAAGTTTGTGAACCCTTTGCAATTACCTGGTTTTCTGCATTAATTAATATAAAACATGGTCTGATCATCACAATAATATACAAACACAATCTGCCTAAACTAATAACATGCAAACATTTATACTACTTCTCATCAATACTGAGTACACAATCTAAACAATTACAGTCTAGGTTCAAAAGCGTATGTGAACCTCTGGAGTAATGACCTCTATAAAAGTCATTTGGAGTTGGGTGTTCCAATCAATGAGTTGAGACTGGAGGTGTGGATTGTAGAGGTGCCCTGCCCTATAAAAACAGACACAAAGTCAGCTTACTCACAGAGCCTGCTCTTCTCAAGATAGATCTGTTTATGTGCACCATACCTCGATCAAAACAACTTTCAAAGTACCTTAGAATAAAAATCGTAGAGATGCACCAAGCTGGAAAAGGCTACGAAAGCATCTCTAAAGACTTGAGCGCTCATCAGTCCACAATCCACGGAGGAATTGTCTACAAATGGAGGAAATTCAGTACTCTCCCTAGGAGTGCGTCTCCTGCAAAGATCACACCAAGAGCACAATGTGCAATGCTGAAGGAGGTGACAAAGAACCCAAGGGTAACGGCAAAAGACCTGCAGAAATCTTTAGAACTTGCCAAAGTCTCTGTTCATATGTCTTTCTGTAAGAGAAACACTGAAGAAGAATGGTGTTCATGGAAGGAAACCACTGCTCTGCAAAAAAAAAATTGCTGCACATCTCAAGTTTGCAAAAAGACCACCTGCATGTCCCACAATGCTTTTGAGACAATGTTTTTTGGACAAATGAGACAAAAGTTGAACTTTTTAAATAAAAATGCACACTGCTATGTTTGGAGGGAAAAGGGCACCGCACACCAGCACCAGAACCTCGTCCCAACGGTGAAGCGTGGTGGAAGGAGCATCGTGGTCTGGGGCTGCTTTGCTGCCTCAGGGCCTGGACAGCTTGCAGTCGTCGAGGGAACAACGAATTCAAAATAGTTTCAAGACATTTCACAGGGGAGTGTCAGGGAAGTGGCCCGTCACCTGCAGTTTAATAGAAGTTGGACGACGCAACAAGACAATAATTCACAACACAAGACTATATCAATAACAGAAAGGCTTAAAAAGAAAATCTGTGTTTTGGAATGGCCAAGACAGAGTCCAGACCTTAACCGAGATGCTGTGGCATGTCTGAAGAGGGCTGTTCAGGCAAGGTATCCCGGAAATATTAATGAAGTAAAACAGGTTTTTTTTAAATGGAGGAATGCTCTAAAATTCCTCCTTGTGTTGTATGAGTCTGCTCAGCAACTACAGGAAAGGGTTGGTGGAGGTTATTGCTTCTAAAGGAGGTTCTACATACTTTTTCCAGCACCGACTGTGAATGATTAAACAACGTGCTCAATAAAGGCATGAAAAGTCCAATTGTTTGCGTGTTATTAGTCGAGGCAGCTTATGTTTGTCTATTATTGTGAAGGTCAGAACACACTTTATGAGTAATTAATGCACAAAACCAAGTAACTGCAAAGGGTTCACAAACTTTTTCATGCAACTGTATGTGCACTCTGAGGAAAATTTACTTTGAAACTTCGATCCTCCTTCACTCCTAGGAGAAAAGCCCCATCTCACTCAGCCTCTCCTCTCAAGCTAAATGAATCTGATCTCTAAATGTATAACAGAGCCTGATTAAAATAAATGAACTATTTTAGAAAGACAGTTCAAAAATTAAAAAAACAATTTCTAAGTAGTGTAATTATTGTAGGTTGTTACCATCCAAGTATTAACGTGTACACCGGGTCTGAAAGGATTTCCAAACTTAACATCCAACATCACGTATTCTTGCTGGGAAAACATCCCATCACTCTCATGTTGTAGAAGTGACTTATTAGGCAGTAACAACAATATGTTGCGTGTCAACAAAATTCTTGCGCATGCCACCTTGGGCACCAACCCTGGTCTAAGCAGTCCACTACCAAGCAAATTGGTCACATATTCCTCGATCTGGGACTGAGCATTTCGCTCTAAAATTCGATCCTCAACTTCCTGACCAACAGGCTGCGGCTAACAGTGGCCAAGAATGGCGACACCAACTGACCACAATCAGTAACGACAGACGGCGATGCCAACAGACCGCCATCAGTAACAACCATCAGACCGCGATTGGTAAGAATAGGCAGCAACGCCACAGTTATCCTCAGCAAGGTTTTGTCCCGTCCCGACCCCTCCTCTACTCCTTGCACACTTATGATTGCATAGCCAAATTCTGCCAAAACTTCAAGTTTGCAGACAACACCACTGCCTCCGCAGTGGGCCGCATCTCAAATAGCAATGAGAGATTACAGGAGGCAGATGGAGAGACTAGTGATGTGGGTTGTCATGATAACAAACTTTCCCTCAGTGTCAGCAAAACAAAAGAGCTGGTCAGTGCCCTTTGGAAGGAGCGTTTGCGGGGGGAGTGCTGGAGCACATGCTCCTGTCTACATCAGTGATGCTGAGCTGAAGAGGACTGACTGCTTCGTCCCTTGGTGTCAGCATCACCAGTAGCCTGTCCCGATCCAGCCACATACAGGTCATGGCCAAGAATGCTCACCAACTCCTCTACTTCTTCAGGAGGCTAAAGAAAAAAGTTCAACACGTCCCCGTCGATCCGCACCAATATTTTATCGATGCGCCATAGAAAGCATCCAATCCGGATGGATTACGGCTCGGTTTGGCAATGGCTCTGCCCACGACTGCAAGAAATTCTAGAGTTGTGGACACAGCTCAGCACATCACGGAAACCAGCCTTCTCTCTACGGATCAGGCTACAAATCCCGCTGCCTCGGTAAAGACCCTACCCACACCGGATATTCTCTCTTCTCCCCTCTCCCATTGGGCAGAAGATACAAAAGCCCGAAAGCACCCACCACCAGGCTCAGGGACAGCTTCTACCCCAGAGACTGGAACCGCGCAAGGTATCTCTGATACCGGGATGGGAACCATGCACGGTAATCCCGATGCACAAATGGGAAGCGTGCACAGTACTCCCCTTGCGGGTACGGGTACAGGAGTGAGCTGTGTAAAACTTTGGCATGGCCGCACTCAGTTCTGGTCACCCCTTAACGGGAAGGGTGTGGGGGCTCTGGAGAGGGGATGCAGAAGAAGTTTGCCAGGATGCTCCCTGGATTAGAGCTACTGGGAGAGGTCGGACAAACTTGGGCTGGTTTCTTTGGAGCAGCAAAAGATGAGGGGAAACGTGATGGAAATTCATAAGATTAGGAGAGGCACACGCACAGCAGAAAACAGACAGCCAGTACCTTTTCTCCAGGATATCACTTAATGTGAGAGGGGCAAGTTCAAAGGAGATGTGTGGAGCAAGTCTCTTTACAGAGAGTGGCGGGTACACGGAACGTGATGCCGGGGTGCTGGTGGAGGCAGATACAATAGAGACATTTAAGAGCCTCTTAAGCCAGAAATTGAAATGGATCCTCCAGACTCTTCCTGACAAATGGTCTTGGCCAGAAACCGTGTATTCCCCTCCTAGATGCTGCCTGACCTGCTGAGTTTCTCTGGCATTTAAGATCAATTGACCATAAGACACAGGAGCAGAATTAGGCCATTTGGCCCATCGAGTCTGCTCCACTATTCTATCGCAGCTAATTTATTACCGTCAGGAAGGAGGTACAGGGGACTGAAGGCACACACTCAACGATTCAGGAACAGCTTCTTCCCCTCTGCCGTCTGATTCCTGAGTGGACATTGAACCCATCAACCCTACCCCTACTCTTTTCCCTTTTTTCACATTATTTATTCAACTTTTCTAATATACATATACTAGACAACTGGGTGACCCGTTGGGGCACCCTTTGAGAGAAAGGTAGTCTGATGTGATGTGACGTGCTTTGGAAATTAAAGGAGAAAAACTCAGTTTATTAAAGAATAAAGACGCATAGCAAGGCAAATACAGCTCCTCCTCGTTTAACGACGGACACTTTTGATGACAACGTTTCTGGTTGATCTGCCACCCTTCAAGAATAGTCTAACGCATTCATTTCTTTTTCCCTGGCTTAAAGCCACATACAGCTGACCATGCTTGAATACCGGTTTCTTCAGATGAACCGACACATTCTCCATGGTTTGGCCTTGCGCCTTGTGTATAGTCATAGCAAAGCATGACTGTATCGGGAACTGGCTCTGCCGAAGAGGGACATCTTCCCCTTCTGATAAACTGAGAGTAATTCTTGGGATCATGACAATGTCATTATTGAACACACCACTGTTTATCTTTGCTACGATGAGATTGTGGTGCAGTTCTTCCACCATCGTTTGCGTTCCATTGCAAAGCCTTGGTGGATCCAAGTTCCTCATTGAAATAATGGAAGATCCCCTCTTCAATTCCAGATTATGTGGTGGCAGTCCAGAGAGCTCGACCGAATCCTGTTGGAAAATGAGTGGTGTTAGCTCCTTCACTTATGGCATTGAAGGAACAGTATTCTTTCATGATTCCAAGGAAGCATCTAACGCGTGTGAAGTTTATTTTTTGCATCATTTCATTGAGAGGAACCAAGATAGAATTCCTCGAGAACAGTTCTGCAGGATTGTCGAATGTCAGGTAGATGAAATCAATGCATTTTTCCATAGTTTTTGCTAGCAGAATCATATCTTCAGGTAATTCAATTTCATCATTTTCATTTTTCTCAATCTTGTCTTCTCCGACATCCAATAAGAACTCAGAATATCATCCTTCTCCCTCACTCAGTCACATGTTTCTCTTCAATTGAAACTTGATGTAGCTTCTCCGTAAGTAGGATTTTTTTTATGCGTGAATTCTCCACGTCAGCATCATTTTCACGTTTCACAACTGATAGAAGCTGATGGAAATCGCCACAGCAAATGGTTAAAGTACCCCCGAAGGCCTCATTCTTGCCGCATACATCACGAAGATTCCAGTCCATGGCTTCGAAGCTCTCCCGCCTGGTCATGGGGCACTCATCCCCGACAATAAGCCTCGCATTTTGGAGTAAATTTGCAGGACTGGTGTTTTTAATCAATGTTACAAAGGGCATCTTCATTGACTTTGAGGGGTATTTTGAATCTTGAATTCGCTGCCCTACCACCAGGCAGCAATGTTGCTGCAATACCTGATGATGCTACAGCAATAGTAACACCTCCATCTCCCCTAACTTCAGCGAGGATCAAGTTGATGATAAATGTCCTGCCCGTTCCTCTTGGTGCATCAATGAAAATCATTGAAGAGAGATTCCTTTCCAAGCGGTCGCACACATATTCATATACTTCCCTTTGCTCATTATTCAATAGGGGCTTCTTCTGTGAAACAAATTCCGACTGTTTGTCTCTGCTGCATTGCAGTTCACGCAATAATTCCAGATTGCCAGCACTTTGAGTAATTGTACCGTTTTTTGGTGTTGGCAAATTATACTCTTCAAGTGTTTTGCCCAAGTTCTCAAGTTTCTCTTGGAAATACAGAAGAGCTTGTCCATGATGCCTCTTATCGATCATATCAGGATCATTGATAGTTCTCCTCTCCATTTGTAAGAAATCTTCAGACATTGCATTCTTGAACTGGTTCCTTAATTGCTGTGGATTGTTGATTTCAGTGTTTGTCAGCAAGACAACAAACAAATCTCTCATTGCTCTGGCCATTCGTGTTCTCTCAGCTTCTTCCATAGTTTACTGCCAATGATTGTCAGTTTGCAACAATCCTCTCTCTCTGCAGACATCCTTAAATGATGGAAGGATATCTCCATCACGCGTTTTCAATGATTCGAAAGATACTGATCCCTTTATGTGATGAAGTTGTCTCAAATAGTAGAGGTCACCACTTGGTGGAGAAACAGTATACACTCGACACAGAATGTTTGCTTCAAAAATCCCGGAGTACTCCTCCACTCTTTTCCCCATTCTCCTCCTTTCCCATCTCTTATTAGTCCAAGTGTAGAATCTGGCAATCTCCGCATGGTACAGGGTTCTTGCAAATGGATCACAAGTGCAAAGATCCATGAATTCCGTTAAGGTGGTTCTTGCCATATCATTATTCAGTTGCACAGCAGCATTATCTCGAAAGAATACTTGATGCTGTTGAGGAAGGTGCACTTGAAAGCGAGCGATGGCTGGTTACCTCTCATGAATTGGAAATCCAAGTATCGATCCGACAGCTTCAGAGAGCCCGATGTATCTGCCTGTCAAATACTGTGTGATTTCGTCTTCTCTATTCACTGCAAAACTTGCCCGATCATTCAAACCGGCTCTGTGAGCATCGTGAGGCGCTGCTGAGGCTGGCAGTGCGCATACGTCTTGGTGTCGATTTCCGTGATGGCGGATCGGCTCTCGGGTGAATACGGCACAGTTGATTTTGGCGAATGAACAATTTTATACAAATATATAACCCTGAATTTTGCTTGCATTCAGTAAGTTAGCGCATTTTAAATTGATTCAGCCAAAACTAGTGCCGCTGTAATGCACCATTTGCGCTAATTGGAGGTCACAGACAAACAGACAGAGCATGAGAGTTTTAGTATATAGATACACTTCTACTGTAATGTACAGTTTTTTAATGTATTGCTGGCGTATAACAACAAATTTATGACATATGCCAGTGATACTTAACCTGATTCTGATTATCCCACTCAACCCCAATCTCCTGCCTTCCCCCTGCAACCTTTGACAACCTTACTAACCAAGAACCTATCAACTTCCTCTTTAAACATACTCAACTACTTTGCCTCCACAGATTCACCACCTTGATAAAGAAATTCCTCCTCATCTCTGTTCTAAAGGGACATCCTTCTATTCTGAGGCTGTGCCCTCTGGTCCCAGACTCCCCCCACCACAGGAAACATCCTCTCCATGTTCTCATTCAAAAGGTTTCAATCAGACCCCACACTCATTCTCCTGAAATCCAGTGAGTTCAGGCCGAGAGCCATCAGAGTTCCTCATAAGTTAACCCTTTCGTTCCTGGGATCATGCTCACCAATCTCCTCTGGATGCTCTCCAAAGCCAGCACATCCTTTCCTCCACAAGGGGCCCAAAACTGCTCACAGTCCTCCAAGTGCGATCCGACCAATGCCTCACTAAGCTCCAGCACTACATCCTTGCTTTTATATTCCAGTTCTCTCAAAGTGAAAGCTAACATCGCATTTGACTTCCTTACCACAGACTCATCTTGCAAGCTAACCTTTGGCGAGTTCTGCACGAAGACTCCCAAGTTCCTTTCTACCTCTGATCTCTGGATTCACTCTCGGTTTAGATCAGGGGCTCCCAACCCTGTTCTATACTTACTGCTGGCAGCAATGAAGGTCCTCCAACTCTAGTGGTGTTCAGAGCTTCCCTCATCGTGTCAGTAACTTCCTCTTGGTTTTCCACCGTCAGTTATGCAAATCCCAGGAGGGACTCAAG
Organism: Hypanus sabinus; assembly: GCF_030144855.1. Taxonomy (NCBI): domain Eukaryota; kingdom Metazoa; phylum Chordata; class Chondrichthyes; order Myliobatiformes; family Dasyatidae; genus Hypanus; species Hypanus sabinus. Next base: position 32,738,581 of record NC_082729.1, on the reverse strand, counting down.
AAAACCACGTCACTCAAGTGTAGAAGGGGTCCTCATTGCTGCTTCCGTAATCATACTGTTTTACCAGTCAGAGCTGGAGCTGAGCTGGCCCATGACCACAGTCTGCCCTTTACCCTTTGGCCCTACCAGGAGCCAAAGTACGAGGCCCCGACTCCAGCCAACAGAGCTCTCCAGGCCATTGAGGCACACAAGCCTCCAAACCACGATGAGGTTGTGATCTTCTTGGAGGGCCATGGACCAGTACCATGAAGCGAAGGGTCCGTGGATCCCGGGTTAGGAATCCCTGGTTTAAAAGATAATTTTAATTCTTCCTACGTCAGTGCATGGACTGTACACTCTCCTAATACTGTACTCCACCTGGCAATTGGTTGCCCACTCTCCCAACCCATCCAGGTCCTCCTCAACTGACAAAAGCACTGTGCTGTACAAAGCCGCCTGCGGAGACTGCAACAAGAGCTACATCGGCCAGGCACGATCCACCATCGCTCATCTCGGCACATGGTGACCAAGGAGGACTCCTCTTTAACTGGGACACCGCGGAGGTCCTGGCGCGGGCAAACACCAAGCAGGCACAAGAACTTTGAGAAGCGTGGTTCCCCTCGGATAGCTCTGTGAGCAAACATGTCGAAATAGACGCCATCTACCAAACCCCTGAGAGCCAATAGAATTCAAAGGTCAACTGAAGGAGTAGCCAATCAGGACCGAGGCAAGCGAGGCTATAGAAACATGAGCAGTGCCAGAGAGAAAGACCAGCAGTTGGATGTGCACTGAATGGAGGGGGATATGGACCAGTTGCATCATCATCCACACTTCCTCATCCTCTCCCCACCTCCTCCTTCCCTCACTACCCCATTTCCCTACAGCGCACCCCCAGGTCCTTACCTGGCATACTGGGTGAGCTGCCGGTGGTTCTCACCTCCTCCTTCCCTCACTACCCCATTTCCCTACAGCGCACCCCCAGGCCCTTACCTGGCATACTGGGTGAGCTGCCGGTGGTTCTCACCTCCTCCTTCCCTCACTACCCCATTTCCCTACAGCGCACCCCCAGGCCCTTACCTGGCATACTGGGTGAGCTGCCGGTGGTTCTCACCTCCTCCTTCCCTCACTACCCCATTTCCCTACAGCGCACCCCCAGGTCCTTACCTGGCATACTGGGTGAGCTGCCGATGGTTCTCACCTCCTCCTTCCCTCACTACCCCATTTCCCTACAGCGCACCCCCAGGCCCTTACCTGGCATACTGGGTGAGCTGCCGATGGTTCTCACCTCCTCCTTCCCTCACTACCCCATTTCCCTACAGCGCACCCCCAGGCCCTTACCTGGCATACTGGGTGAGCTGCCGGTGGTTCTCGGGGACGTCCAGGGGCTTGTACATGAAGTGCCAGAGGTCAGCGATCCCAGGCGGGGACACGCCCCCGCCTCCCCCCAGGGCCTCGCCGATGGCCCGCAGCAGACCCTGGGCCCGCAAGCCTTCCTCGATGCGGCGCTTGCAGGCAGCGGCGGAGTAGAAGGCATCGCGGTCCGTGGAGAGGAGCAGGAGGCAGAGGCGGCAGGCGGGCGGGTCCAGGTACGAGACGTAGGCGTAGAGGTAACCGTCCGGGCAGAGGCGGGGCAGGCAGATGGGCGCCCACACCTCGCCCGCCTGGAAGGAGCCAGAGGCGGCCAGCAGGTTGAAGAGCAGCTGCAGGTCGGCCGGGTCCAACCGGGCCTCCTCGATCACCGCCCTCTCCTGCACGATGGTGACCAGGCTGCCACCCGCCACCAGGATGGAGAAGACCAGGTTGGGGGCAGCGGCCCGCCGCAGGAGCTGCCCGGCGGCCTCGCGCAGGGGCGCGGCCAGGGGCAGGCAGCGGACGGCGCCCAGCAGCGGGCCCGGCTCCCGCTCCAGCCTCCGCAGCAGGCCGTCCAGGATCTTCTCGGAGCCGGCGAGCAGGCGGCGCAGGTCGAAGCTCTGCTTGCGGCGGAAGACGCGGGTGAGCGTGGCCCGGGTCAGCATGCTGAGGATCTGCTGGTAGACGTAGAGCAGCTCCCGCCGCAGCTGGCGCTCCGACTGGCGGCCCCGCGACACGCACACCAGCACCAGCGGCCCCTCCTGGCTGAACACCACCTGGTAGTCATCTGGCAGGTCAGGGTGGGGGGAGGAGGGATGGGAAAGAAAGGGTGAAGAGGTGTGGGAGGGGGAGGCAAGGGAGAGGGTGGTGGGGAGAAAGTTGGGGTGAAGGAGGAGGATGGGATAGGAAGAAATTAGATCTCAGCCTGTAACCCACTCTTGGAGATCTGTTATTCTATATAAACCATCCCCCAAGCCCCTAGATTAGATCCCAGTCTGCAACCCATACCCAGGGCTCAGTTATTCTATATATAAATGCACAAACTCCAGGATCAGATGCCAGTCTGAAGCCATTTCCAGGGATCTGTTACTCTCTTTACACCAAGTGCTCACCTGCTTGTCAATGCAAGTATCTAATCAGCCAATCACGTGGCAGCAACTCGGTGCATAAAAGCATGCAGACAAGGTCAAGAGGCTCAGTTGTTCAGATCAAACATCAGAACGGGGGAAGAAATGTGACCTAAGTGACTTTGACCGTGCAATTATTGTTGCTGACATGGGGAGGGGGGGTTCACATATCTCAGAAAGTGCTGGGATTTTTGTAAACAGTCTAGAGTTTCCAGAGAATGAAGTGCAAGAAAGAACAGACTTCTGTCGGCTAAAACACCTTGTCGATGAGGGAGGTCAGAGGAGAATGGCCCGACTGGTTCGTGCTGACAGGAAGGCGACAGTAACTCAAATCTCTGAACGCACAGCAGGTTGAACATTAGTGACTGGCCTACAGCATCAGATGACCGTACCAGGTTCCACTATACAGGTGGCCCCCCGATTTTCGAACGTTCGCTTTACGACAGCTTGCTGTTACAAAAGACCTACATTAGTACCTGTTTTCGCTAACCAAAGAGGATTTTTACTTTTCCGGTAAAAAGATGCCCACTTTACATGTGGCTACCACGACCGTGAAGCCTTGTGCGGGCAGTTGTTTGCGCATGCGTGTACGTGCCGATTTTTTTTCTCCAAATCGATTTTGGCTCGCTGGCTTCCCAATTGTGATACGTGAAACTACACCGTACATACAATGTTTCTACTTTATATAGGCTGTATATTTATCATATCATTCCTGCTTTTACTATATATCAGTGTTATTTTAGCATTCATGTGTTATTTGGTATGATTTGGTAGGTTATCTTTTGGGTCTGGGAACGCTCAAAAATTTTTCCCATATAAATTAATGGCAATTGCTTCTTCGCTTTAAGACATTTCATTTTACGAAAGGTTTCATAGGATCACTCTACTCTTGGATAGCGGGGGGAACCCGTATAATAGGCTACCGAATCTATTAACTCCCCAAATGCCTGGATCAGAGTCCCACCCGTGACCTCTCCCCTCCCCTCAAGGGCGCTCCTACCTGCCTGGATGGAGCGGATCAGGTTATCCCCAGCCTGCACGAAAGAGACGAGGGCCATCATCACGCCCATGGTGGAGGAGAGGGCTTCCTCGTTGCCGTAGCGGGAGTAGATAGGCTTGCCCGCCTCGCTCAGGACGAAGACGTGCTTGCGGTGGGCGCGCCAGGCGTCCGCCGTGATGTCCTCATCCCTCTTGGGAGGGGCGTGTGCGTCCGAGGGCTCCCTCTCCCCCGCCAGCAGCTCGGAGAGTGCCTCCGCCTCCTCGTCCTCGCCGGCTGGCGGGCTGAGGGGGGCAGCGTCTGCAGAGGGAAGGAGATGCACGTCAGTGCCTGTCCAGTAAAATGGAATTTCTCCGACAACATCCCCAACAACGTCCTGTTCACGCGTCTGTCCAACAGCCTCTGAAACACCTCCATTGTATGTGTCCACCACCTCTGACAACACCCTCCAGCCACTCACCACTCTCTGTGCAACAAAGCCTGCCCTGCACATCTCCCTTAAACCCCTCCCCCCCAAATGCATGCTCTCTAGCAGTCGAAGTTGCAAGTTCCCGAGTACCCTGGGAAAAGGTACTGCCTGTCTACACTACTTACACCTCTCATCAATTTTTCAAACTTCTATCCTGCCTCCTCTCACCCTCCACCTACCTCATAGCTCCCACACCCCACACTTCCCGTTTCCCAAGATCCACAACCCTGCCTGTCCAGGTAGACCCATTGTCTCAGCTTGCTCCTGCCCGACTGAACTCATTTCTGCATACCTGGGCACTGTTTTATCCCCCCTTGTTCAATCCCTTCCCTCCTATCTTCGTGACACTTTCATGCTTTGAATTTTTTCAATGACTTCAAGTTCCCTGACCCCCCCATTGTCTTATTTTCACCATATACCTCCATCCCCCACCAGGAAGGTCTCAAAGCTCTCCGTTTCTTTTTGGATTCCAGACCCAACCAGATCCCCCCTAGCACCACTCTCCTCCATCTAGCAGAATTGGTCCATACTCTCAATAATTTCTCCTTTGCCTCCTCTCACTTCCTTTAAACTGAAGGTGTAGCCATGGGCACCCGCATGGGTCCCAGCTATACCTGCCTTTTTGTTGGCTTTGTTCAACAGTCCATGTTCCAGGCCTACTTTTCCTTCACTACATCGACGACTGTACTGGCCCATGCTGAGCTCATTGACTTCATCAACATTGCCTTCATCAACATTGCCTCCAACTTCCACCCTACCCTCAAATTTACCTGGTCCATTTCTGACACCTCCCTCCCTTTCCTTGATCTCTCTGTCTCTATCTCGGGAGACAGCTTATCTACTGATATCTACTATAAGCCCCGGGACTCTCACAGCTACCTGGACTATTCCTCTTCCCACCCTGTTACTTATCAAAATGCCACCCCCTTCTCTCAATTCCTCCGTCTCTGCCACATCTGCTCTCAGAACGAGACTTTTCATTCCAGGATGAAGGAGATGTCTTCCTTTTTCAAAGGAAGGGGCTTCCCTTCCTCCACCATCAACTCTGCTCTCAAACGCAGAGTTCTCTCAATCTCAATCTCTCCCTTTTCACGCAATCTGCTCTCACTAGGGATAGGGTTCCTCTTGTCCTCACCTATCACCTCACCAGCCTCCATGTCCAACATATTCTCTGTAACTTCCGCCATCTCCAATGGGGTCCCACCACCAAGCACATCTTTCCCTCCCCCCCCCAACTTTCTGCTTTCCGCAGGGAACGCTCCCTACATGACTCCCTTGTCCATTCGTCCCCCCCATCCCATCCCACCGATCTCCCTCCTGGCACTTATTATTGTAAGCAGAACAAGTACTACACCTGCCCTTACACTTCCTCCCTCATCGCCATTCAGGGCCCCAGACAGTCCTTCCAGGTGAGGCGACTCTTCACCTGTGAGTCGGCTGGTGTGGTATACTGTGTCCAGTGCTCTCAGTGAGGCCTTTTATATATTGGTGAGACCCGACGCAGACTGGCAGACTGTTTCGCTGAACACCAATGCTTGGTCCGCCAGAGAAAGCAGGATCTCCCAGTGGCCACACATTTTAATTCCACGTCCCATTCCCATATGTCAATCCATGGCCTCCTCTACTGTCAAGAGTAGGCCACTCTCAGATTGGAGGAACAACACCTTATATTCCGTCTGGGCAGCCTCCAACCTGTTGGCATGAACATGGACTTCTCTAACTTCCGTTAATGCCCCTCCTCCCCTTAATTTTTTTTTTAATCCCTAATTTTAATTTAAATTTTTTCTCTCTCTCTTTCCCTCTCACAATAACTCCTTGCCTGTTCTCCATCTTCCTCTGGTGCTCCCCTCCCTCTTTCTTTCTTCCAAGGCTTTCCGCCCTATGATACTCCCCCTTTCTCCAGCCTTGAATCCCTTTTGCCAATCAACTTCCCAGCTCTTAGCTTCATCCCTCATCCTCCGGTCTTCACCTATCATTTCAGGTCTCCCCCTCCTCCATCCACTTTCAAATCTCTTACTATCTCTTTTTTTCCCATTAGTCCTGACGAAGGGTCTTGGCCCGAAACGTCGACAGTGCTCCTTCCTATAGATGCTGCCTGGCCTGCAGCGCTCCACCAGCATTCGTGTTGCTTGAACTTCTAGCATCTGCAGATTTCTTCGTTTCTGCATTTTTAAATTCACTACAGTGTGGCCACTTTGCACTAACGTGGACTTCCTTTTCGGTCCAATTGTGTTTTATTTTAATACATATTGTGCATAGTTTTCTCATCTACTTCTGTGAATGCTGCTTATGAAGTATCTGTATGGGCTGATGAATGGCTGAGGCAGGGAGGGGGCTGACTAATGCCTGGACAAAGGTAGCATGGACGAGTTGGGCTGAAGGGCCTGTTTTTCATGCAGGATGACTCTACCACAAGTGCTGGGACAGGGGGTGAGTGCAGGTGTGTGGCTGGGCGTCACGGGGCCTGCCTCCCCACTGGGGAGATCTCTGAGCAGAGGTTCAGTGTCACGGTTCAGGAGGAGACCAGACCACCCACCCACCCACCCTCCCCCCATCAGATAAGAAGGGCCAGAGATAAGAACCTGCAGCCCCACAGGCTGGCTGCCAAGACACGCACAGAGAGAGTGAGGGTACCCTGTTCTGGAAACTCCGCAGTGAGGACAGATTCTCAGTTGGGACATTTGGGGTGTGTGGAGTGCTTCTGGGTGGCAAGTTGGAGATACCTTCCCTCCGCCAGCCTGCAGGTCACCCTGGGGCAAGGTGAGGCAGCACCTGATCTGTCATGTGAAGCCAAGGGAACAGGTGGTGGACGGTCATATGAGCAGCCAGTGAGTATCACAAGCAAAGTGCTGGTGGAACACAGCAGGCCAGGCAGCATCTATAGGAAGGAGCACTGTCGACGCTTCAGGCCGAGACCCTTTGTCAGGACTAACTGAAAGGAAAGATAGTAAGAGATTTGAAAGTAGGAGGGGGAGGGGAAAATGCGAAATGATAGGAGAAGACCAGAGGGGGTGGGGTGAAGCCTCCAACTCTGTACCATGATTCTTTCCCTTCTCCAGCTCTGTATCCCTTTCCAGCTCTCAGCTTCACCCCAACCCCTCCAATCTTCTATCATTTCACATTTCCCCCTCCCCCTCCTACTTTCAAATCTCTTACTATCTTTCCTTTCAGTTAGTCCTGACGAAGGGTCTCGGTCCAAAATGTCGACAGTGCTTCTTCCTATAGGTGCTGCCTGGCCTGCTGCATTCCACCAAAATTTTGTGTGTGTTACTTGAATTTCCAGCATCTGCAGATTTCCTCGTGTTGACAGTACTCCAATTGCAGCCTCACCGATATCTCATACAGTGGTAACATAATGTCCCAGTTCCTGCGCTAAGTGGCCTGACCAATGAGGCCCAGCGTAACAACCGCCTTTTTCATCGGCCTGCCTACTTGTGCTGTCACTCCCAGGGAACTGTGTACCTGTACCCGTGTCCCTTTGATCTACGTCACTCCCCGGGGCACAGCCGTTCACTGTGCAAGTCCAGCCCTGGTTTAACTGCCCAGAATGCAACCACCACCTTGTAGAAGCAGGCCCTTTGGCCCAGCTTGTCTGTTGCAGTCTGTCCGCACTATCTCCAGCTGGGGGAGGGGGAACGGGACGGGATAAGCTCAGCAAATGGGCCTGGTTTGGGGGACGAGCAGAGAGGAGCTTGCCCGCGCCACTCCCTCCCCCATATCCTACCCCGCACTCCCGAATCTGGTGAAACTCACCCACGGTGGGCGTTCCCTCTTGCCCTCTGTGATCAGGAGGGGTCCCAGATGTGGGCGGGGGCTCCCCCAGCTCCGCTTCCTGCTTTGCCAGCTCTGCCCCCGAGCCATTGGGGGAGCAACCTGGAGAGAGAGGGGCACAGAGAGACCTGGTCAAAGCAGCTTGGTGGCAGAGTGTGTATGTGTATGTATGTAAAGATCAAACTCAGATCTACGGTTGTGAAAGGGGGAGTCATCCCGATGGTTTTACCTGGGGGAGGGGAGGAGCGCTCCCTCTCGCTGGAGTTCATCTGGAGGCCAGGAGTGGTGCTTGGAACCACATCGTCGGTGAGAGACTCCCCACAGCAGATGGAGAGGGAGCGGATGCTGGGGCTGGAAGAGAAACAAGTGTCAGATCAGTAACAGGGAAGATCACCTTTCTGCCATGTCCCTGACCCCTGGGCAGATAGCGGTGGGAACTGAACCCTGATATTTCGGGTGCTTTGCACAGTAAAGCGCCAAGGCAAACACCATGGTACTAGACCGCACATAGAGCGGTCACGTGCTCCATTAGTCACTAGACCCTGAGGCAGATTGTGAGTTCGAGCCCTGCACCAGTCCCACAGAGGAAGATGCTAATAACACTGGGCAACAAGATTTCGCTTTTAAATACTTTTGGCTGTATCTTATGGATTTTGGGCTGCTGATCATGAAAATCACCATGAAATTTCCCTATCGCACACCATTTTTATTTAAATCACCCATATTATTTGAATTCATAATTCAAGTCAGAATAACTGATGCCAAGATTGAGGAAGGCATTTTTGTTGGTCCACAGATCAAACAGGTCATCAATGACAGGCAATTCAAAGAACTTCTAGTGGGACCGGAGAAAATCACATGGAAGGCATTCAAGGGCGTTCAAAATGTTCTTGGCAACTACAGAGCACCAAATTACATGCAACTGACTGACATCATGCTTCAAGCACACAAAACCGTGAAGCGCAACATGTCACAAAAGATTCATCTTCTACATTCCCATTTAGACTTTTTCCAGCAAACCTTAGGGCTGTTGGTGACATTGCGGTCACGGAGAAATGGTATCAGGCCAACTGGAATCCATCAATGCCGGCTGATTATTGTCGGACACTTCAGCGAGAAGCCTCAGAAGTGGAGTACATCAACATTTTTAGCTTAGTTGAACTACCGCAAAGCATTATGCAGTTAAATGCAATATATTCAATAAAAGTTAATTTCTTGTTTCTCCAAATTCCTAAGTGACACAAGTAGCCTGAAATTACATTGGTGTTCAGCTCCAAGCAGCCTAACATAAACAAAATTTTCTAAGGAAGCAACACTTTTGAAAAAACCTGTTGACAAGTATTAGCAGTCCAGGCAAGGAACCGAAGGCCTCATTGTCCACCCCATCTTCAGGCGTGAGCTGTAAATGAGGGCCTCTGTTGGTTAGGGTCGACCATGCATTGCAGGGCAGTACGATACGGGGAGCCAGCTGTTGCCCACGCGGCAGGATGCCCATCTCCCTGCGGCTGATAAACCCGAAGGAACAGCACAGACCGATACAGTTTAGCACAGGAGCTGCCAGTCCCCACTGAATTCCACTTAGGACTGCCTTGGGAACTCCTGCTACAGAATTACTCCCGAGGCCTTTCCCATGAGAGGACACAGCCTCAAGGCAGCGGAGGTTTAAGATGGGAGCTTTCCTTCTCCTAGATGAGCTGCCAACCACAATTGACGAGCCCCATCTGCCCAAAGCGACTGGTTTTGTGGTGCCCGAACCCGCCTTGACCCTTCTCCTGTCAGTAGGAATGCCTCTGCTGGGCTTAGTAGCTAAGCCGCACATGAAGACCGGGAGCTAGATTTGGTTGTCAGAGGCTCTTTGTGACAGACGCCATGAGAACATTTAACAGGGAGTGGGAGCTTATCCAGACTATTCACCCTGGCAGTGGTCCATGCTAATCCAGTGACCGAGCGCCAGCAGACCACAGACACAAGCGCGTCCTGGCAGCTGCCACCATCTCCAAGCCCTGGCGCATCGCTTGTGCCCACAGGCAAATCCACTGATCAGTTTTAGTCGCAGAAACAGGCCCTTTTGCCCATCGAATTGTGCCATCCTTCAACCACCCGATGACACTGATCACTTTTCATCTGTCCCCCATTCCCATCGATTACCCCACCCAGATTCTCCCCCCTCGCCCACACAATTCACCCATCCATTACCGCACCCAGATTCTCCCCCTCGCCCACACGATTCACCCATCGATTACCGCACCCAGATTCTCCCCCTCGCCCACACGATTCACCCATCGATTACCGCACCCAGATTCTCCCCCTCGCCCACACGATTCACCCATCGATTACCCCACCCAGATTCTCCCCCTCGCCCACACGATTCACCCATCGATTACCGCACCCAGATTCTCCCCCTCGCCCACACGATTCACCCATCGATTACCGCACCCAGATTCTCCCCCTCGCCCACACGATTCACCCATCGATTACCCCACCCAGATTCTCCCCCTCGCCCACACGATTCACCCATCGATTACCCCACCCAGATTCTCCCCCTCGCCCACACGATTCACCCATCGATTACCCCACCCAGATTCTCCCCCTCGCCCACACGATTCACCCATCGATTACCCCACCCAGATTCTCCCCCTCGCCCACACAATTCACCCATCGATTACCCCACCCAGATTCTCCCCCTCGCCCACACAATTCACCCATCGATTACCCCACCCAGATTCTCCCCCTCGCCCACACGATTCACCCATCGATTACCGCACCCAGATTCTCCCCCTCGCCCACACGATTCACCCATCGATTACCACACCCAGATTCTCCCCCTCGCCCACACGATTCACCCATCGATTACCCCACCCAGATTCTCCCCCTCGCCCACACGATTCACCCATCGATTACCGCACCCAGATTCTCCCCCTCGCCCACACGATTCACCCATCGATTACCCCACCCAGATTCTCCCCCTCGCCCACACGATTCACCCATCGATTACCCCACCCAGATTCTCCCCCTCGCCCACACGATTCACCCATCGATTACCGCACCCAGATTCTCCCCCTCGCCCACACGATTCACCCATCGATTACCCCACCCAGATTCTCCCCCTCGCCCACACAATTCACCCATCGATTACCGCACCCAGATTCTCCCCCCTCGCCCACACGATTCACCCATCGATTACCGCACCCAGATTCTCCCCCTCGCCCACACAATTCACCCATCGATTACCGCACCCAGATTCTCCCCCTCGCCCACACAATTCACCCATCGATTACCCCACCCAGATTCTCCCCCTCGCCCACACAATTCACCCATCGATTACCCCACCCAGATTCTCCCCCTCGCCCACACAATTCACCCATCGATTACCCCACCCAGATTCTCCCCCTCGCCCACACGATTCACCCATCGATTACCCCACCCAGATTCTCCCCCTCGCCCACACAATTCACCCATCAACCCCTGCACACCTAGTGGGTCACAGGTAGAATGTGTGGACTCCACACACATGCTCAGTGGCAGTCAGGTACACACGCAGGCATGATATATATATATATATCTGTGTACGTTTCCTTTAACATCTGCCCAACAATGCTGAGGATGTTCTAAGAGTCTGTGGTGGCCAGTGCTATCACGTTTGCTGTTGTGTGCTGGGGCAGCAGGCTGAGGGTAGCAGACACCAACAGAATCAACAAACTCATTTGTAAGGCCAGTGATGTTGTGGGGGTGGAACTGGACTCTCTGACGGTGGTGTCTGAAAAGAGGATGCTGTCCAAGTTGCATCCCATCTTGGACAATGACTCTCATCCACTCCATAATGTGCTGGTTAGGCACAGGAGTACATTCAGCCCGAGACTCATTCCACTGAGATGCAACACTGAGCGTCATAGGAAGTCATTACTGCCTGTGGCCATCAAACTTTACAACTCCTCCCTTGGAGTGTCAGACACCCTGAGCCAATAGGCTGGTCCTGGACTTACTTCCACTTGGCATAATTTATTTATTTTTATTTAATTATTTATGGTTTTATATTGCTACATTTCTTCGCTATTCTTGGTTGGTGCGACTGTAATGAAACCCAATTTCCCTCGGGATCAATAAAGTCTGTCTGTCTGTCTGTCTGTTTCTATACATACACACACACATATATAGCACATACATTCACAAACACACTAAGACATAACACACACACACACTCACATTTACATACACACACTCCGCGCTCTTTAAAGCTTACTGACGTCGTTCCTGCAGGTGGGTGAGCAGGACTGCACACAGCACTCCACATTAGTCCTCTCCAGCGTCCGACATCCCAACTCCTGCACTCGGTGATCTGATTTATGAAGGCCAATGTGCCAGAACCTCTCGTTATGACCCCATCTATCTGTGACAGCTCTTTCAATGAATTATGGACCTGTATTCCCAGATCCCTTTGTCCTACCACACTCCTCAGTGCCCCCCCCACCCCGTTCACTGTGTAAGACCGACCCTGGTTAGTCCTCCCAAAGTGCAACAAATTCCATCTGATCTTTTTCAGACCATTTCTCCACCTGGTGCAGATTCTGCTGGAGGCTTTATATAGTCTTCCTCGATGTCCACTACGTGCCTCCCACCCACCCCCTAATCTTGGTTAACCTATTTCGCCCTCTCTGAAAGGTTCCACATCCTGCTTGTAGCACTTCAGCACTATGTGTGAAAGACAACACGGTCTCAGATTTTCGGGGCTCTTGCTGGTGCGGGTCAGAGGCTGCTTTTAATAATAACGAGCCCAAAAAAAGCAGCGGAGAAATAGGCAGCTCACAGCGGCGCCTGCAATCGCACCTCAACCCCCACAGAACTGATTCAGGCAGCGAGCGGTGGACGCCAGTGGCCAGGATTAGAACGCCAGACAACGTGCGAGCTCTTGCACAGTGCATCAGTTATAATTACACACGGAAACCACGCGTACACACAGGCCTCCCCCCCCCCTCACCGTTCACACTCCCAACCAGAGGCTAAATGGCCTGAGAGCCTGTGGGTCCAATTCTGTGACATGGGGGGGCGGGGGGTAAGAGGCTCCAGAGGCCCAGTCCGATCCCGACCTTCAGCGCTGTCCGAGTGTGCGCACGTGTGTGCCTCGGTGTGGCTCTCCCTGCGACCATGTGTGGGGGGGAGGGCCGGGTGCGAATAGACCACAACATTTGACCACCAGCAACCGATACACCCAGATCTCATCTCTTTCCCTGCTGATTCCCCACACCCCTCGCTTACCCTGCCTCCCCAAATGCTTCCTCCCCCTCTTCAAATACCCCGTCACAATCCAGCCTCCACGGACTCCCACTTCCTCCCAGATCCAACATTGCAGGGACACAGACTGAGACCCTTTGGCCCACCCGTGCCCATGGCAGCCAGGATGTACATTCAAACTAATTCTACTTGCATAGGATGCAGACAAGTTCAGCACAGCACAGACCCTTCGGCCCACAAATGTTGTGCTGACATTGTAACCTACTCCAAGATCAATCTTCCCCTTTCACATAACCCTCCATTTTCCTATCATCCATGTGCCTATTTTACAGCTTTTTAAATGTCTCTTGTGTATCGGCTTCCACCACTACCCTTGACAGCGTCTTCCACGCACCCATCACTCCCTTTTAAAAATAAACCTACCTCTGACCTCCCCCCCCCCCCCATACTTCCCTCCAAGCACCATAACATCATGCCTCCCCCTATTACCCATTTCCACCCTGGGGAAAAGTACTGGCTGTCCACTCCATCTATGCCGCTTAACATTTTGTACACGTCTACCAAGTCATCTCTCATCCTCCTCCGCTCTGGAGAGAAAAGCCCCAGCTCGCTCAACCTACCCTCACAAGACGTGCTCTCTAATCCAGGCAGCATCCCCTCTGAACCCTCTCTAAAGCTCCCAGATCCTTCCCATAATGACGTGACCAGAATGGAACAGAGTGCTCCAAGTGTGGTCTGACCAGGGGTTTATAGAGCTGCAGTACTACATTGAGGCTCTTGAACGCAATCCCCTGACTAACGAAGGATAACACACACCATACACCCTCTCAACAACGCTATCCACCTTCACAGCAACTCGGAGAGATCTACAGTATGGACGTTGGCCCAAAGATCCTGCTTTTCCTCCACACTACGATGAATCTCGCCTGTGCACCATAAGAGATTCTGCAGATGCTGGAAATCCAAAGCAACATCCACAAAACAAAGAACAATACTGCACAGTACAGGCCATTCGGCCCACAATGCTGTGTCGACCCTTAAACCCTGCCTCCCATATAACCCTCACTTTAAATTCCTCCATATATCTGTCTAGTAGTCTCTTAAATTTCACTAGTGTATCTGCCTCCACCATTGACTCAGGCAGTGCATTCCGCACACCAACCACTCTCTGAGTGAAAAACCTTCCTCTAATATCCCCCTTGAACTTTCCCTCCTCTTACCTTAAAGCCATGTCCTCTTGTATTGAGCAGTGGTGCCCTGGGGAAGAAGCGCTGGCTGTCCACTCTGTCTATTCCTCTTAATATCTTGTATACCTCTATCATGTCTCCTCTCATCCTCCTTCTCTCCAGAGAGTAAAGCCCTAGCTCCCTTAATCTCTGATCATAATGCATACTCTCAAAACCAGGCAGCATCCTGGTAAATCTCCTCTGTACCCTGTGGACATGTACCCCCAGATCCCTCTGCTCCTCCACACTCCCAAGTATCCTGCCATTTACTGTGTACTCTGCCTTGGAGTTTGTCCTTCCAAAGTGTACCACCTCACACTTCTCCAGGTTGAACTCCAAATGCCAATTCTCAGCCCACTTCTGCATCCTATCAATGTCTCTCTGCAATCTTCAACAATCCTCTACACCATCTACAACACCACCAACCTTTGTGTCGTCTGCAAACTTGCCAACCCACCCTTCTACTCCCACATCCAGGTCGTTAATAAAAATCAAGAAAAGTAGAGGTCCCAGAACTGATCCTTGTGGGACACCACTAGTCACAGCCCTCCAATCCGAATGTACTCCCTCCACCACGACCCCCTGCTTTCTGCAGGCAAGCCAATTCTGAATCTACCTGGCCAAACTTCCCTGGATCCCATGCCTTCTGACTTTCTGAATAAGCCTACAGTGTGGTACCTTGTCAAATGCCTTACTAAAATCCATGTAGATCACATCCACTGCACTACCCTCATCTATATTCCTGGTCATCTCCTCAAAGAACTCTATCAGGCTTGTTAGACACGATCCGCCCTTCACAAAGCCAAGCTGACTGTCCCTGATCAGACCATGATTCTCTAAATGCCCATAGATTCTATCTCTAAGAATCTTTTCCAACAGCTTTTCCACCACAGACGTAAGGCTCACTGGTCTATAATTACCTGGACTATCCCTACTACCTTTTTTTGAACAAGGGGACAACATTCACCTCCCTCCAATCCTCCAGTACCATTCCCGTGGACAACGAGGACATAAAGATCCTAGCCAGAGGCTCAGCAATCTCTTCCCTCACCTCGTAGAGCAGTCTGGGGAATATTCCGTCAGGCACTGGGGATTTATCCGTCCTAATGTATTTTAATAACTCCAACACCTCCTCTCCCTTAATATCAACATGCTCCAGAACATCAACCTCACTCATATTGTCCTCACCATCATCAAGTTCCCTCTCATTGGTGAATACCGAAGAGAAGTATTCATTGAGGACCTCGCTCTCTTCCACAGCCCCCAGGCACATCTTCCCACCTCTATCTCTAATCGGTCCTATCTTCACTCCTGTCAACCTTTTGTTCTTCACATAATTGAAGAATGCCTTGGGGTTTTCCTTTACCCTACTCACCAAGGCCTTCTCATGCCCCCTTCTTGCTCTCCTCAGCCCCTTAAGCTCCTTTCTTGCTACCCTATATTCCTCAATAGACCCATCTGATCCTTGCTTCCTAAACCTCACGTATGCTGCCTTCTTCCACCTGACTAGATTCTCCACCTCACTTGTCACCCATGGTTCCTTCACCCGACCATTCTTTATCTTTCGTATCAGGACAAATTTATCCCTAACATCCTGCAAGAGATCCCTAAACATCGACCACATGTCCATAGTACATTTCCCTGCAAAAACATCATCCCAATTCACACCCGCAAGTTCTAGCCTTATAGCCTCATAATTTGCCCTTCCCTGATTAAAAATGTTCCTGTCCTCTCTGATTCTATCCTTTTCCATGATAATGCTAAAGGTCAGGGAGCGGTGATCACTGTCCCCCAGATGCTCGCCCTGTGACAGATCTGTGACCTGACAGTTCGTTACCCAATACTAGATCTAGTATGGCATTCCCCCTAGTCGGCCTGTCAACATACTGTGACAGGAATCCGTCCTAGATACACTTGATAAACTTTACCCCATCTAAACTATTGGAACTAATCAGGTGCCAATCAATATTAGGGAAGTTAAAGTCACCCATGATAACAACTCTGTTACTTTTGCACCTTTCCAAAATCTGCCTCCCAATCTGCTCCTGGGTATCTCTGCTGTTACCGGGGGCCTATAGAATACTCCCAATCGAGTAACTGCTCCCTTCCTGTTCCTGACTTCCACCTATACCAACTCAAAAGAGGATCCTGCTACATTACCCACCCTTTCTGCAGCTGTAATAGTATCCCTGAGCAGTAATGCCACTCCTCCTCCCCTTTCCCCTCTCTCTATCCCTTTTAAAGTACTGAAATCCAGGAATATTGAGAATCCATTCCAGCCCTGGTGCCAGCCAAGTCTCTGTAATGGCCACTACATCAGAATTCCATGTATGTATCCAAGCTCTCAGTTCCTGATGATGGAGATAGAACCTCCTGATGCTTCTTGCATTGAAGTACACGCACTTTAGCCCCTCTACCTTATTACCTTTACACCCTTTATTCTGCTTCTCTTTCCTCGAAGCCTCTTTATATGTTAGATCTGGCTTTATTCCATGCACTATACTTGCAGTTCTCGCAACACCTTTGTCCTCCTCCACCTATCTGCTCTAACACTCTGGTTCCCCTCCCCTGCAAATCTAGTTTTAAACCCCCCCCCACCTCCCCCAGGGCGGCACTAGCAAACCTACCCCCAAGGATGTTAGTCCCCTCCTGTTCAACCTGAAAACGCTGCAGGAACTCAAGCAGGTCAGGCAGCATCCATGGAAATGAATAAACAGTCGACATTTTGGCCAAGACCCTCCCTCAGGACTGGAAACGAAGGGAGAAGATGCCAGAATAAGGTGGTTGTGGAGGGATTGGTAAGGAGGATAGCCAGGTAAGTGGGAAAGCTCAAGGTCTGGAGAAGGAATCTGACTGGAGAGGAGAGAGGAGAGTGGACCATAAGAGAAAGGGAAGGAGGAGGGGAAACAGGGGGAGGTGATAAGCAAGTGAGGGGAAGAGGCAAAAGGCCAGAGTGGGTAATAGAAGTGGGTATGGGGAGAGAGAAAAAATTCCCGGAAGGAATCAGAATCAGTTTTATTATCACCGGCATGTGACAGGAAATTTGTTAACTTAGCAGCAGCAGTTCAATAAAATACATAATCTAGAAAAGAAGCAATAATAAACACAGTCGGCCCTCCATATCCGCGGGTTCCACGTCCGCAGATTCAACCAACCGTGGATCGGGATTGATAAAAAAATCCCAGAGGTTCTCTCTCCAGCACTGTTGTTTCAGCATGTAGACTTTTTTCCCTTGTCATTATTCCCTAAACCATAAAGTATAACAACTATTTACATTGTATTAGATATTATAAGTAATCTAGAGATGGTTTAAAGTATACGGGAGGATGTGCGTAGGTTATGTGCAAATACTACGCCATTTTATATAAAGGACTTAAGCATCCGCAGAATTTGGTATCCGCAGGGAGTCCCGGAACCTAACCCCTGCCGATACGGAGGGCCGACTGCAATAAATGAAATAAAAATAATAATTAAGCAAATCAATTACAGTACACATATATTGAAAATACTGTATATTAAAAAATGGTGAGGTAGTGTCCAAGGGTTCAATGTCCATTTAGGAACTGGAAGAAGCTGTTCCTGAATCGCTGAGTGTGTGCGTTCAGGCTTCTGTACCTCCTACCTGATGGTAACAGCGAGAAAAGGGCACGCCCTGGGTGTGGAGGTCCTTAATAATGGACGCTGCCTTTCTGAGTCACCGCTCCCTGAAAATGTCCTAGGTACTTAATAGGCTAGTGCCCAAGATGGAGCCGACTAGACTTACAACCCTCTGCAGCTTCCTTCCATGCTGTGCAGTAGCCCCTCCATGCCAGACAGTGATGCAGCCTGTCCGAATGCTCGCCACGGTACAACTATAGAAGTTTTTGAGTGTATTTGTTGACCTGCCAAATCTCTTCAAACTCCTAATGAAGTATAGCTGCCGTCTTGCTCTTTATGACTACATTGCTGGGACCAGATTAGATCCCAAGTCATCTTGACACCCAGGAACCTGAAACTGCTCCCTCTTTCCTCAGTCCTCTGATGTTCAAGCCATCAGGTAGGTGGGAGGCTACCGAGATGGAATAGGAGGTGTTGCTCCTCTGCCCTGAGAGTGGCCTCATCGTGGTTTGGCAAAAGAGGCGGCCACGGACTGACTCGTCAGAACGGGAATGGGGATGGAAATTAAAATGGTTGACCATCGGGGAATTCCACTATCAGCAGAGACAGCAGAGGTACTCAACTAAGTGCCCCCCACCCCACAAACTAATTTATGTCGGTGCATTCAGACCTTCCGAAGTCGATCGCTCTGTGCTTCTCCGGATTGAACTCCATCTGCCACTTGCCTGCCCAGCTCTGCTTCCTACCAATGTCCCGCTGTAACCAACAGCAACCCCCTACACCATCCACAACACCGCCGACTTTTGTGCCTACCACAAATTCACTAACCCACCTTTCCACTTACTCAACACCAGCTCCATAGCAAAGAAAGCCCAGCAGCGTCTCTACTTTCTGCGAAGGCTGAGGAAAGTCCATCTCCCACCCCCCCCATCCTCATCACATTCTACAGGGGTTGTATTGAGAGCATCCTGAGCAGCTGCATCACTGCGTGGTTGAGAAATTGCACCGTCTCAGATCGCAAGACCCTGCAGCTGAGCTGAGACCCTGAGGTCAGCTGAGAAGATCATCGGGGTCTCTCTTCCCGCCATCATGGACATTTACACTACACGCTGCATCCGCAAAGCAAACAGCATTATGAAGGACCCCACGCACCCCTCATACAATCTCTCCTCCCTCCTGCCATCTGGGAAAAGGCTCCAAAGCATTCGGGCTCTCACGACCAGACTATGTAACGGTTTCTTTCCCCAAGCTATCAGACTCCTCAATACCCAGAGCCTGGACTGACATGTTACTGCCCTATTGTCCTGTTTATTATTTATTGTAATGCCTGCACTGTTTTGTGCACTTTATGCAGTCCTGGGTAGGTCTGTAGTCTAGTGTAGTTTTTCTTCTGTGTGTTTTTTTTAAATGTAGTTCAGTCTAGTTTTTGTACTGTGTCACGTAACACCATGGTCCTGAAAAAACTTTGTCTTATTTTTACTATTGAAATGACAATAAAAGTGACTTGACTCACCCCCAAGGCACTTATAAAAATCACAAAGAGCAGAGGTCCCAGAACAGATCTCTGCAGGACATCACTGGTCACCAACCTCCCTGCAGGGAGATCTCCAACTACTACCACCCTCTGCCTTCTAGCAGTGAGCCTACTGTCTAACGACACAGCCTGCATCCCATGCCTCCTGACTTTCTGTAAGAACCTTCATTCCCAGCACTTGCTGATCCATCCCCTTCTAGACCAAGGATTCCCAATCTTTTTTATGCCATAGACCCAGGTCATCATCCATCTACCTGCCCACAAATTTCTTAATTGTCTCAATGTTCCTGCCTCAACCGCACCCTCTGGCAGCCGATCCACCAGGGGGCAGCACAGCTAGCATACCGGCTAGCGTGGCACTGCTACTGCGCCAGGGACGCGGGTACAATTCCGCCGCCGTCTGGAAAGAGCTCGTGCGTTCTCCCCGCGACTGCGTGGGTTTTCTCCTGGTGCCGCGGTTTCCTCGGTAACGTAACAGCAGGCGCGACGCTGTTACGGCACGGGGCATTGGAGTTCCTTCCTGGTGCCCTCTATGCACCCTCCCCATGGGCGCTCCGGGCTTCGTCCCACATACTAGTCGTTGCGAATCGTCCCTATTAGGTTAGGGTTAAATCGGGGTAGGGCCAGGTACTAGGCAGGAGACAGTTAGTTACAAACATGAGAAAATCTGCTGGAAATCCAAAGCAACACACACACAGAGGCACAGAAAAAGCTGGAGGAACTCAGCAAGCCAGGCAGCATCTATGGAAAAAGAGTACACAGACCCTTCATCTGGCCAGCTGAGTTCCTCCAGCGTTTTGTGTGCAATTAAGTTAGTTATCAGGGAGATTAATGGTCCTCCTAATGCAGGAATGGTGTACATGGGGGAACCAGACAAATCAGTAAGACATCTCCCATGGGGGGGGGGTTAAGAGAAACCAGTTGACCTGCGGCTGGGTTGGAGTCGGAAAGGGGGACAGAAGATTCAGTGTGGTTGACAGCACGACACGGAATCGTGACCAGCAGCTTCCTCTCTCTGTGGTCACTGACTGACTGGCATTCACTGGGCAGGCTTCGCATTCTGGCTGTGATTTCCCGGCCCAGCGGGCACGCAGACGGAGGGGAGATTCAGGTCCTCTGTGCATGAAACTACACTTCACCAGACCAGTCAAACAGGTTCAGTCGGAGGGAAATTCCTCTCTGACCTTCCTTGCTTCTACCCTACTCCCCCTCTCTACCTTTTCTCACTCCACATTCCTATCCCTTCCACTCCTCATCCCTCCCCCTTTCCAATTTCCCCACTCTCAACACCCCCTCACCTCCATCCTCACCCCTACCCCTCTACTACCCTCTCCTACTCCCTCTCCTACCATCCCTCTATTCCATTCCTCTATCCTCGCCTTTCCTCTCCTACCTACATGCCTCTATTCCATCCCTCCTCCCTCCCCATCCTCGTCCTTCCTCTCCTCCCTAAATGCCTCTATTCCATCCCTTCTCCCTCCCCATCCTCGTCCTTCCTCTCCTCCCTAAATGCCTCTATTCCATCCCTCCTCCCTCCCCATCCTCGTCCTTCCTCTCCTCCCTAAATGCCTCTATTCCATTCCTCCTTCCTCCATCCTCGCCTTTCCTCTCCCTCCCTACATGCCTCTATTCCATCCCTCCTCCCATCCATCCTTCCTCTCCTGTCCAGACGCCTCTATTCCATCCCTCATCCCTCCCTACCTACCTATTCTCTGTCACACTCACCTCCGGAATAGGCCCCAAGCCTCGGCCTGTCCCCCGTTGCCCGGCCCGGTTGTTGACACTTAGCTTCGCACCTGCGCACAAACCCCGGCTCCCATTCGCTTTGATCGACAGTTCCACTGACCAATCAGACTGTACCCCCGGTCATAATCTCGACCAATCCATGTTAGATAGGCAGACACTTTGCGGGCTCTTGAAGGGAAACCAATAAAACAGCGGTATTCGCACCTCAAAACCAATCACCGGAGTTTCCTCTTCCCACCCCAGATATTAGCCAATTAAACTGCAATTTTTGTAATTGACAGCTACATTCATCAATAACGAAAAGAGAAAATGAAATGGCCCGCCTATATTTTAACCAATAATTTCGATAATAGTTTGATTGATTTGGCTTGAACCTAATGGTAAATTGAGGAGGGTGGTTGTGAGCGTTGCCTGGATCACAGCGACAGGTGCAAAGGAGTCTGATGGACAGTTAAATTATCCAATAAACAAATGGGCTCTGTTTCTCCATCCAATAGTCGTTAAGCGGGCGGTGTTAAACTTAGGGGTATTAAAAATTGTTGAAAAGTTTCAGAAGGGGTAGGAGAAAGGAGAAAGGGAAGGAGAAAGGAAAACAAGTGAATGAGGAAGTTAGAGAAAGAAAAAGAGAATCAAAGTTTCAGAGAGGGGAAAGTGGAAGGCAGCAGCGAGGGGGACGAAGGGGAAGGGAGGGAAAGAGGAAAGGAAAGGGAGGCGAACGAGGTGAGAGGCAAGGTTGAAAAGAGAGAAGGAAAAAAAGACGGGAAAAAGACAGCACTAAGGGAGAAAAATAGGATAGGAAAAAGGAGTGACGAAAAGGAAATCGAGGGTTGGAGTAGGAGCCAGACAGAGGACCGAGAGATTGAATGGGACATTGACCAAGTGCGAGAGCGACAGGGGAGGAGGTAAAAAGAGGAGACGGTTAGTGGAAGGGAGGGGAGAGAGAGCGACAGGTAGAGTTGTTGAGAGACGGAAGGGAAGAGTGCGACAGGTAGAGAGTTTGCGAGAGTGGGGGAGACGGAGAGGGTGAAAAGCGAGTGAGACAGAGGACGGGGAGGGAGCGCGAAGTGAGTGGCGGGGTGCGGGTGACGGTAAATACCCGTGCTGAGCAGTGGAGGGGGGGCAAGATCTGTGGTGCGGGGCAGGAGGGAGAAGGGAGATCCGTGGTGCGGGCACGGACCAGGCGGAATATTTGGGAATCCAGGGAGCAGTGACCCAGAGAGCGGTGGCACCAGATGGGCCGGCAGTGAGCGCAGTCCCGAACTCGCATTGGCCATGGAGGAGAGGCTGCGGGCATTCCTCCAGCACCTGGACGCGTTGGAGCAGGCGGATGGCACGGAGAACTGCTTCGCCCAGGAGTTCCAGGTGAGTGCGGCCTCTCTCCGGCCGTGCTAACCCCACAACTTCAGTCTTGTGAATGGTAGAGGGGTGAGAGAAGGGAAAGAGCCCAGAACCACGGTTACAGAAGAAGCTGGGAGGGCGCTCCCTTTACCCCATTGCCCCGGCAAGGTAATTTCCAATGTTCTGGCTATTGTCGGTCTTCCCCACTGTAACCCCTCCCTCCTTTTGTTCTCTTTCTCTGTCTCGCTGACTCTGCCTGCCCCCCCACTTCTCTCTCACTGCCCATTCTTGTCTACCCCCTGCTCGTCTCTATCCCTCTCTCTCACCCCCATTCTCTGCCCCCCTCTTTGCCCGTCCTCTTCTCTCTGCACCGTCATCTGCTCCTCTCACCTCTGCCTCTCTCTCTCTCTGTCCATCTGTCACTATCTCTCTGTCACTCTCTCTGTCACTCTCTCTGTCACTCTCTCTGTCACTCTCTCTGTCACTCTCTCTGTCACTCTCTCTGTCACTCTCTCTCTCTCTCTCACTCTCTCTCTCACTCTCTCACTCCCTCACTCTCTCTCTCACTCTCTCTCCCGTTCACTCACTCTCTCTCACTCTCTCTCGTTAACTGACTCTCTCTCTCTCGTTCACTCACTCTCTCTCTCGTTCACTCACTCTCTCTCTCTTGTTCTCTCTCTCTCTCTCTCTCTCTCTCTCTCTCTCTCATTCTCTCTCTCTCACTCATTCACTCTCTCTCATTCTCTCTCTCTCACTCATTCACTCTCTCTCTCTCTCTCCTCATCTCTGTTCCTGTGAGTGTGTGTGAGGACTGATACTGAGCTGTCAGGAGGACATCCCTCCGCCATTGCCTTCTGCCTTCTATCGCCGAGCTTTCAATTCAGTTTCTATTTCTGGTGCACCCCACAGCTAGTGTGGCTAGTGAGGATAAAGTCTATTTTAAAGTGTCTCTACCCAGTAATTAGTAGTTTCGCATAGATAAGGAGTTTTTGGAACTAATGGGGTGTCAAATACTGTTCAAATATAAACCTCAGATCAGATCTGTCCTGAACTTTATACCAATGGCTCAGAAGAAAGCAAATTCATTATAAAATGTGTGTGTGTGTGTGTGTGTGTATGTATATATATATATTTTTTTAAATCCCAAGATTTACTTTTTTGCGGGCATTCAGCATAGAACAGAGAAATACAATAGAATCAATGAAAAACTACCCACAAGGACTGACAGTGTAAAACAAATTGTGCAAATACAAAATAATAATTAATAATACTGAGAACACGAGTTGTAGAGTTCTTGAATAGGGTATCTGTAGGTTGTGAGATCAGTTGAGTGTTGAGCTGAGTGAAGTTATCCACGCTGGTTCAGGAGACTGGGTGTTGAAGGGTAATTACTGTTCCTGAACCTGTGGTGTGGGACCCCAAGGCTTCTGTGCCTCTTGATCAAGAAGACAGGATGGCGGGGGGTCTTGGATGATTGATGCTGTCTTTGTGACAGGGACGCGGCAGGAAAACGAACCCGAGTGCAGGATCTCCGGAGCGAGTGTAGAATCGGGACCAGGCTGAGTCAGGACCTGGGAGACTTGGTTTACGGAGAGGTACGGGGTTGAAGACTTGGAGCAAGGCTCCTCTGTCTCTCTCTCGCTGAGAGTCGACCAACAATCTGGCAAGGGCTGACCGGAGCTGCTGGGGTCTTATCCTCTGGTGGCTAACGGAGGCCAGGTGCTGGTGACGGAGAGGAATTGGGAATCAAGTGTGGGGATTAAGGACCAATTAGGGAGGACAGGGAAAAGGTGGGGAATGCCGGCCAGGACCATGACAGCCTTCTTGTAGATGAGGTCAGTGGTCTGTGATGGACTGGACTGTATCGCTATTAAGGGGAAGTGCAGAGCACACCAGGATGCCAGCATGCTGGATGTTCAACAGAAATTCACTGAGAAACCTCCATGCGAACTCCTTCCACGTGAGAGTGGCTCGCTGAGTGACGTTGGAATTAACTGCCCCTACGTCCCTCTTTCTTGGAGGGGGAAAAAAAAGTAAAACCTTTGTTCATACTTGAATAAGACTGCATTGAAATTGCAGTCGCCAAAATTGAGCAACGGTTCACTTTGTACCTCAATGGTCCTTGCATAAGCATTGAAAAGAATTGCCAAAATAACTACCTACTCTTTATTTTTAAACCATCTCACTGTTTCCTCTTTTCACCAATTCCTTGAAAAAAAATAGAACAGTCTCATCTGCGAAATGTCTTCGACATTAGAACTCTTTAAAAACACTGAATCTAATGAAGTAGGGTACCTGAACCCTCCGGCAAAGTGAGAGGATTATTCTGCCTCTTTAGTCAGTTTCCCTGAGCTGTCAGGCTATGGAGTATATCCCCGTGGTGGGACAGATAAACAGCCCAATCTGGGACAGGCTTCTGGAAGTGCTGGAGGGGATGGAGATCCGAATCCCGTCATAAGGATCAGGCCACTCTAGTCCTTTCTCTACCTTTCATGGACTTTGAAGAGACACGAATGCACACCCGTTCCGCCTTTTTCTCTGTCCTGATCACAAATGATGGTGGCGCACGCTGCCGGGCCATTGTTCCTTTGGCGAACTGGTCTGAAGCCCAGGCGGCTTCAGCACTCCTGAGCAGCGACAACGAACGTGCTCTAAGGGTGAGACACTCTGCGTTTTCGCAAGCTGTGGTCTCAAAGCTTCTCACTTTGTGTAAGCGCAGTAAGTGAGGGGAAGGAAGAACGGGCAGGCCTGTTCTCAGTCTCTGCCCCGTTGACAGCTCCGATGGACTGTGGTCATTTGCAAAAGGAGTGGAGGGATAAGCTACCAGTGCTTTGAGGGGTCTTTTGCCTTCAGTAGGAGACTCATAACAGTTTGCACTTCCCTCTCCACTTCTCCATTTGTCTCTGGGCACCATGAACCGCGTGGCTGGTGTTTGAACTCATAGTCCCTAGCGAAGATTTTGAATTCTGAGTGGCTGGATTATGGCCCATGGTGTCTCTGGTATTCCATGGTGAGTGAAGACAGCTTTCAGGTGCTGTATAACTGCTGCTGAGGATGTAGGGGACAGCCTGGACACCTCAACACTCCATGAGTTGTATGCCACAGTGAGAAGGTATTGAATCACAGACAAGAGAAAATCTGCAGATGCAGGAAATCCGAGCAACATGCGTGGAGGAACTCAGCAGGCCCGGCAGCATCCGTGGAAACACACACAGAATGCCGGAGCCCTGCCGAGGGTCCCGGCCCAAAATGCCGACTGCACTCTTCTCCATAGACGCTGCCTGGCCTGCTGAGTCCCTCCAGCATTTTGTGGGTGTTGTTTGTCAGAAGATACTTGTCCCTTTTCAACTTGAAAATGCCTGCAACTTGCCGTGGAATGTCTGGGAATCCCGTGGGGCAGAAAGGTTCAGCTTGATCCTCGTGCAGTCTTCTGCATAGTTCATGTTGCTTTCCTCTCCCAGCTGCGTGCAGAGACCAGGCCTCCGCACGGATCGCCTCGCTCTCAGGCGACACTTTTCAAAGCCCTGATTCCCTTGCTGGATTTGACCGATGACTTTGGCACGCATTGAAGTGGGAATGACGTGTCTGGAGGCCTTTAACAGTGAACAGTGAGAGCATCTCTTTCAAGCCAGTATGGTCTGAGTTCGTGAGCCCCTTTTGAAAAAGCTGGCCACCCATGCTCACAGTATTGCATGACCTCGCTGCAGATTTGGTCCTTTTTCAACGGCGTGAATTTTGTCCGGTTTACTCAGTGGTACAGGAAAGATTTCGCATACCTGGGCTGAGTAGATGTTGGTACCTTCCAAAAGGGCAGAGTCAGCTTCCGTCCACTCACTGTTGCGTGGCATCCTCGACAGGGTATCTGGTGTTGTGAAAAAATTTCCCCGGGGCATGTTCAATGTCATAACAGCCCCATTCTGAATCTGTGCAGACGTGGAGGTAAGTCGTCCAAGTGTCTCCAGCTGAGGAGGCTGACGAGTGGCTTGTGCTCTGTAGGAATTCGGTGCCTATCAATTAGCAGCTGAAATGTTCACAAGGCCACACTCCTGTTTCATGCCTGTTGATCACATCGTATGGTGAGTCTGGAGCTTGTTTGGCCTGTGGTGGGATGTACACCAGTACCGAAATCTCCCACGGCAATTGAAAACAGACGGCGCTGGATCGGGAGGAGTTCCCGGTCTGGCGAACGGGACTGGGGCAGCAGCGCCACATTTGCTCACCACCGGCTGACCATCTCCTCCGCCCCCTGCCCTCAAAAGACTCGGCAGTGCATGGTGAACCCATCGGTCTGAATTGCTGCGTCCGGAACGGAAGGGGTTAAGCGAGGTTCCATGAAACTAAAGACAGAAGCGGTCCTGATGCTTCTCTGGTGCAGCAAACTGGCCTTGATGTTATTTTATACCGGAGACCGTGCGTTTGCCAGGAAAACGGTCGGTACCGGGACTTAGAAGCCTCATTTTCTTAAATGAGCCTTCGGCCGTGTTGAAGGGGAGGAGTGCGAGCACCTGCAACCAGATCGATCTGTTCAATCAATCTTAAATAACAGTTGGTTAAAACGGTGTTACTAACTGTACAGACCTTGGGTTCTCAGCCAAAACGGAAATATTTGATGGCGCCCATCAGAGCTGCTAACTGGAGTCACCTTTATCTTTAGTGACAGAACCAATCGTGCTCAAACTCCTGGTGAAATATCACCACCGCCATGCCTCCTCTGCTACTGCGTCAATACGTTTGGCCCAGAGACGTTGACTTTGAAATTGAACTCGCCCTTTCCCACTTCCTCGACGACTGGTGTGCGCTCCCTCATCTTAACCTTCCTGAAGTCCACGGTCGATTCTTTGGTCTTACTGACGCTGGGTGCAAGGTTATTGCTGCGACACCACTCCACTTGCTGATATATCACGTCACCCAGCAAACCCGGTTTAACCCTGACCTAATCACGGGACAATTTACGACGACCAATTCACCTACCGACTGTGGGATGGTGGAGCAGACTCAAGGGGTGAAATGGCCTAGTTATGCTCCTGCGCCTCGATCCCTTGGGTCTGAGCTATCTGACCAAGCTTCACCGATCTCCGCAGGAGAAATTAAACTCTCGCGGATTTGTGAGGGGCATTCTCCTCCCTTGCTGATCCCCGTCCCTTGGAATCTTCTCCCGGCCGTTCTACCGATGTGATGAGCGCCAGGTTTATTACAGAGGCAAGAGATTCTGCAGTCGCTGGAAATCCACGGCAACACACACAAAATGCTGGAGGGACTCAGCAGGTCGGGCAGCATCTACAGAGGGGAATAAACAGTCTCGATTTCGGGCTGAGACCCTTCTCGAAGACCCGAAACATTGACTGCTTGTTCCTCCCCGGAGATGCAGTCTGATCTGCCAAGTTTGTGTATGTGTGTGTTGGATTACCAGCAACCACAGGATCTCCAGTCAGAATCAGATTCGGGTTTAACATCACTGGCATGTGCCGAGCCTTCGGGCACCTGTACTCCATCCCTGATGGTAGCAATGAGAAGAGGGCATGGCCTGGGTGATGGGGGCCCTTGATGAGGGATGCCGCCTTTTTGAGGCATTGCTCCTTGAAGACGTCTTGTGTGTAATGGTCTGCAAATCCATGAATATGGAATAGTACAGTGCAAAAGTCTCGGGCACATCTGTACAGCTACTGTGGTTGTCAACTTGGAGCGGAGAGCGAGTTTGTAGATCTGGCGGGAGCAAAGGATGCTGGGAATGGTGAGGGTGGTGCACCGTGGGTGGGGTGTGGGACAGGTGGTAGGGGAGCAGTGCCAGGGGACGGCACGGGTGCAGACACACCCAGCCTTGAGACACCAGGCGAGCTCATATATTCCAAACAATTGGTCCATTGATCATTACAGAATATCTCTCCGGTGCTTCCCACTCCCTCCCCTCTCCCTTCCCCTTTTCCCAACAATGGCCCCCACTCTCCCTGTCCCCTTTCCACTCTCAGTCCACAACAGAGACCCAGATCAGAATCAGGTTTATCATCACTCACATATGTCATGAAGCTCGTTATTGAGGCAGCAGTACAGTGCAAAACATAAAATCACTACAGTACTGTGCAAAAGTCTTGGGCACCATACCCATGTATATATACGTGCCTAAGACGTTCACGCAGTATTATGTTTTTCCATAACACTTAATACTACTAATAAATTTACTTTGGACTGTGAAAGGAAAAGCTCACTTGGATTTGATGAGGCGATCTCCCCTGAGCTACATCTCCCGCTCAGTCCCTGTATCCACCTAATTCCCCCTTCTCCACTGCACGACCAGCAGAATATTCTGAGGGCACTGTGAGTTTTATTGTGTTTTTTTTTCTATTCTCTGCGTTTTATTAATTATAATTATCTGTATTGTTGCCCATCGGGTTTTTTGTGTCACTGTTGGGACTTCCCAAGTTGCAATTGTCCCGTGATTACTTCCAATCGATTCTCCGGAACCTTGTAGGTGTAGTTTATTGGAATAGTTGCTCGTTACCCGAATAGGGTGTAGACTTTTATTGATAAATAAATTATTATTTACTAAATAGACTTTATTGCCCTTCCTAACCACGCCTCCCCCACCCCCCGCCGTCTCCCGGTAACCTCCCCATGGCAAGTTGTTGTTGGTGGCAAACAGCCGACCTTGCCGTTTCTTTGGCATTTGTTTGCTGGAGTTGCTCAGCACGGATGGTGCGGGGAGGGGGCAGCCGGATTCGAACCGGGGCTAACGCCATTACACCACCGGTCAGCCTACCCACGGGGCAATGAATGTGCAAATAAAAACTCCATCGGAACCCCAGCCATCTCGAAGTCAGTTTATTACTGTCAAGTGTACGGAGATACAGTGTTCTGCATATCGTTCGTACAGCAGTGAGGTAGAGCACGGTAAGATAACAGACTGCAGAATAGTTTAACAGCTACAGGTAGACGACAGGCTCAGAGTCGGAACGAGGTCGATTGTGAAGCCGCATCCACCTGAACACCCGTTCCGACAACAGCCGGGGAGAAGATGTCTTTGAGCCCGGCGGACGGGCTTTCAGGCTGTTGTATCTTCTGCCCGATGGGAGGGGGGGAGGACAGGGAATCTCTTGGGCGGGTGGGGTCTTTGACTGTGCCGGTGGACAGGGTCCAAGGAGGGTGTGCCGAGCTGTGTCCACGACTCTGGGCAGCTGCCGTACCAACCTGCTTCGCTTGCTCTGTAAAAGCGGCGGGGGGCGTCCGCCTTGCTTTCGCCTCTGGAGGGAGCTTCCTCGGCCACGACTTCAGAACAACAGAGTAACGGTTACAGAGAAAGTGCGGGCGAAGGACGAGGTGCGAGATCACAACGAGGTGAAGAATCCGTCACAATAGACAGGACCTCCCTGTCAACTCTGCCTCTCATTCCCATTCCGATATGTCCATACATACATGGTCTCTATTGCCATGATGAGGCCAAACTCAGGTTGGAGGAGCAACACCTCATCTACCGTCTGGGTAGTCTCCAGCCTGGTGGTATGAACACTGAATTCTCCAATTTCCGGTAATTCCCTCCCCCTATCCCAGATCCCTCTCTCCCCTTTCAACTTTCTGCTCCTTTACCTCTACAGTTCTTCCATGCTCAAACCCCTCCCCCTATCCTTCCTCTGATTGGTTCTCCACCCGGCGCCTCTGGGCCCTACCCCTTCCCCTATCTCTATTACTGGGCTTCGGCCCTCTCTTGCCCCCCATTCCTGATGAAGGGTCTCAGCCCGAAACGTCGGCGACTCTTTTCTCACGGCTGCTGCCTGACCTGCTGAGTTCTTCCAGCGCCGTGTATGTATTCCACGAGTTCATCTTATTGTACCAGAGACCCATTTGATAGAAGAGGAGTAGGCACTGTCCTTGAGCCGGGTGCTCGGTGCTTTCAGATAGGAGAAGGGAGAATCTCCTCCTCCACGTCCGTCCGGCGCTGGGATTTAACCGCTCAAAATCATCCCATTATTAGGATGAAATATTATTTCTTCCTGATTAGGGCGCGCCCCAAATTGTCCTCTCTTGGCTTTGTAGCCTCTCTACTTCCCCCTCCGGGGGATTTTTTAGCCGTAAGGAGAAATCAACATTCATGCCGTCAGGTTGGAGGCTACCCAGACGGAATGTAAGGAGCCTCACCGTGGTACAGGAGACCGGCATGTGGGAATGGGTATTAAAATGGCCACCGGGAAGTGCCCCTTTTGGCGGAGGTGCTCGATGAGGCAGTCCACCCCAGCTTTCACCCACGTCGAGGAGCGCCAGACACAGTGGGCGACCCCAGCAGGGTGGCAGGCGAAGTGTTTGCCTCGGCTGGAAGGACTGAGTTCTGAATGGAAGTGGGGGAGGAGGTGAATTTGCTGGACGTTTGCCCGTGATCTTGTCGCAGCTTCCACACCGGTGGGATTCTGAACTTCGCCTCT
This sequence comes from Hypanus sabinus, assembly GCF_030144855.1. Classification (NCBI taxonomy): domain Eukaryota; kingdom Metazoa; phylum Chordata; class Chondrichthyes; order Myliobatiformes; family Dasyatidae; genus Hypanus; species Hypanus sabinus. Next base: position 32,707,810 of record NC_082729.1, on the reverse strand, counting down.
TGCTTATCGAGCCCCGGTGTCACCGAGGATAGAGGCTCCGGGGACGTGCTGGGTTGGACAAGGCCGCACCCGGACTTTCTTCTTCTGGTTGCCCCGGCTACGGAGGAAGGAGTGCGGGGAAGATTCACGAGGATGTCTCCAAGATTCGAGGGCCTGAGTTAGAGGGAGAAATTGAACAGATTTGGGCTTTATTCCCTGGAGTGTAGAGTGCTGAGGGGGCGATATTACTGAGGTGGTATAAAATCTTGCAAGGCGTAGGGAAATGCTTTCTCTTTCTCCCAGAATTGAAGACAACGCCGGTACTAGTATCATAGAACCAGAGAACACTACAGCACAGTACAGGCCCTTCAGCCCTCCATGTTGTGCTGCCCCATATAATGCTTAAAAAAAGTACTAAACCCACACTACCCCATAACCCTCTATTTTTCTTTCATCCATGTGCTTGTCCAAGAGGCTCTAAAATACCTCTAATGTTTTAGCCTCCCCCACCATCCCTGGCAAGTCATTCCAGGCACTCACAAACCTGTGTAAAAAAACTTACCCCCGATGTCTCCCCTAAACTTCGCTCCCTTAATTTTGTGCATATGCCCTCTGGTGTTTGATATTGGTGCCCTGGGAAACGGGTACTGACTATCCACCCAATCTATACCTCTCATAATCTTGTAGACCTCTATCAAGTCCCCTCTCATTCTTCTACGCTCCAAAGAGAAAAGTCCCAGCTCTGCTAACCTTGCTTCATATGACTTGTTCTCCAAACCAGGCAACATCCTGGTAAATCTCCTCTGCACCCTCTCCATAGCTTCCACATCCTTCCTATAATGAGGTGACCATAATTGAACACAATACTCTAAGTGCGGTCTCACCAGAGATTTGTAGAGTTGCAACATGACCTCTCTACTCTTGAACTCAGTCCCCCTGTTAATGAAGCCTAGCATCCCATAGGCCTGCTTAACTACCCTATCTACCTGTGCAGCGACCTTGAGGGATGTATGGATTTGAACCCCAAGGTCTCTTTGTTCATCCACACTCTTAAGTAACTGACCATTAATCCTGTACTCAGTCTTCTGGTTTGTCTTTCCAAAATGCATCACCTCACACTTATAAGAACTAGAGGACACTTGTTGTGGGACCATATTACAGCTTGAGGTGTTCTGGAGTTCAATTCAAAGTAAATTTTAGTATGGAAGTATATATATGTCACCCTACACAACCCTGAGATTCATTTTCTACATAATCAGTGAAAGACTGCCCAACTAGGGCGTTCAACCAGAAGACAACAAACTGCAAATACAAAAATAAATAATAATAATAATAAATAAACAAGCAATAGATATCGAGAACGTGAGATGAAGAGTCCGTGAAAGTGAGTCTATAGGTTGTGTAAACACTCCGATGATGGCGCAAGTGAAGTTGGGAGGTTATCCCCTTTGGTTCAAGAGCCTGGTGGTTGAGGGGCTTTCAGACTGGCACCAGACTGTCTGCAGGAAGTTTGTATGCTCCTTCCCGTGAAATGTGTCCGGTTTCCTTCTGGTGCTCTGGTTTCCTCCCACAGTCCAAAGACGTACCAGTTGGTAGGTTAACTGTTCACTGTAGACTGTCCTGTGAATAGGCTCGGGTTAAGTAGATGTGTTGTCGGGTGGTGCGATATGTTGGACCTGTTCCGCACTGTGTATCTAAATAAGTAAATGTATAAATAAAATTAAAATAGAAAAATAGAGGTGAAAGGTTAGAGCTTTAACAGGAACTTGGAGGGCAACTTTTTCTACACAGTGGTCTGTGGAAGAGGAAGTGGTTGTGGTTGGTACAGGAGCAACTCTAAGTGGGCAGAAACAGGCCCTTCAGCCCATCTCATCCATGCTGCCCACGTGAGCCAGCCCACTCGGGCCTATATCCCTCGCACCTCCCCTACCCGTGGACCCGCCCGAGAGTGGTCCTTTAACTGTGTTACTGTACTTGTCTTTGCCAGTTCCTTGTTCCGCGTATCTGCCACCCTCTGGGGAAAGAAGTTGCCCCTCAGGTCCCCTTAAAAATATTTTGCCCCTTTTCACCTTAAACCCCCATCCTCCAGCTCTTGATTTTCCCCCAGCCCTGGGGGGGGTGCGGGGGAAGAGTACGTGTCCCTCATGATTCTACATTTTTATGCAGAGATACAGAGCAAAGCAGGCCTTTCCAACCCCATGACACACACTGCCCAGCAATCAATCACTTTGACCCGAGCCAAAGGGCCAATAGATCTACTGAGCAGCATATCTCTGATCTATGGGAGGGAACCACACACATTTAATCACCTCTATAAGGTCACCACTCACTCCAAGGAATGAAGCCCCAGCTGGCACAGCTTCTCCCCATCGCCCCTGTCTGTCAAGACCCAGTAACATCCGCACAAATCTCCGCACACGTTCCGGTTTAACGGGATCTTTCCTACAGCAGAGCACCCGGAACCGAACACAGTCCTCCAAGTGCGGTCAAAACCAGCATCTCGGACAGCCGCGACTCCCCTGACCCACGGTGAAGACCAGTGCCCCAAACGCTTTCCCCCGCCGCCCTGCCTACCTGTGACTCCACTTTCGGGGGGAGCCGTGTACCTGCATCCCAGGGTCTCTCTGTCCTGCAGAGAGAACTGAGAGTCGGGTCTGTTATCACGGGCACGTGCCGCAAGAGTTAGTTGTGCAACACAAAGGCGCAAAAGGTGTCTGTAAATAGTGAACTATAAGCAAGCAGTGCGAAGAGAGGATCCCTGAGGTAGTGTTCGTGGGACCGTTCAGAACGTTGCTGGAGGAGGGGAAAGAGGCTGTTCCTGAATTATTGACACAAAACTGAGGCTTTTTAAGATATTAGTCAGACTACGATGAGCAGTGTTCAAAGTTCAAAAGTACACATTATCAAAGAACGTCTCCCTACCACAAAACAAAGAAACCCTGTACAGCCCATTGAAAAAAAGCGGACCGTCGGACACCTAATACGAGAAACGGAGAACAAATCGTGCAAAGGATAAGAGTAAGCAAATAGCATTCAGAAGTAAAGCTCGCGAAAGCGAAGCCGGTCATCACCGTGGCCGGTCCGGGAGCCCGTTGGTCGCAGGCCGCAGCCTCAGATCAGCGCAGAGATGAGTAAGACTCATCCAGCAGCGAAATGAGCGTCAGCCCGAGCCCAACACCCAGACCTTCCCGCTGTAAGATGAGATAAACTTTATTTATCCGGAAGGAAAATTATTGTTGCAAGGTCACTCAGTCAGAAATATATACTCTAAAGTACAAAATGTAAGCATGCAGGTAAGGGGGAGGGGGGTAGTTTAATTGGCCAGACATTGTCTCATTCCTCGCTGTCAGACCTGGGCCCTGCTGCTTTGAAACGTTCTTGGGCCTGGGCCCCACCACCCAGATTCGGCCCATACCAGACCTTTTCAATCTAGCCCAGAGTTGTCGGCCAAACATCGGCTTGTCTCTCACTCCTGCGCCCGGGACCCACCACCTCGGATCTGCCGCTTCGAACCGACCCCAGGTCTGCTCCAGGAATGGCCAAACTTCGGCTTGTCCCTCGCCCTGGGGCCCCGTTGCCTCGATTTGGCCCTCATGTGACAGGCACCTTTGAGACTTCAGTTCACACCAGGTCGCTTAGGCGCTTCAAAAGCTCAAAACCTCCAGAAAGGGAAGTTGCTGGCTACTGACTGCAATGCTCATTGTCCTGGAAAAAAAAACTTGATTAATGGAGTAGTTAGTAGATTTGCTTGCTGCCAGTAAGGCATCACTGCATCTCAACAGCACCGTTTTAAACATTTTATCGAAGAAAAGAAGGTCCAGGGGAGGCTCATGAGAATGATCCTGGGAATGAAAGGGTTAATATCTGAGGTGCGTTTGATGGCTCTGGGCCTGTAGGAGTTTAGAAGGATGAGGGTGGGTGGGGAGTGGGGGTATCTCATTGAAACCTATCAAATATTGAAAGGCCTAGATAGAGTGGACATGGAGAGGATGTTTCCTGTGGTGGGGGGAGTCTGGGATCAGAGGGCACAGCCTCAGAATAGAAGGACGTCCCTTTAGAACAGAGATGAGGTGGAATTTCTTTCGCCAGAGAGCTGTGAACCTCTGGAATTGGTTGCCATGGCTGCAGAGGCCAAGTCATGGGTTTATTTAAAGTTGCCAGGTTCTTCATTAGTCATTGGGTCAAAGGTTACGGGGAAAAGGCAGGAGAATGGGGTTGAGAGGGATAATGAATCAGCCACGGTGGAACAGACTCGAGGGGGCCAAATTGCCCGATTGTGCTCCCACAAATGATTCTGCAGAAACTAGAGGTCTTGAGCAGCAAGCACTAAGTGCTGGCTTCTTCCCCTGTCCTTTCCAGTCCCGATGAAGAATCTGGGCCCGAAATGGCAACTCTTTATAGCCGCTGCCTGGCCCGCTGAGTTCCTCCAGCCACTGATGACGAGGGTCCTTAAGTGATGGGCACTGCCTTCTTGAAGGCATCCTCGATGGCGGGGGGAGAGGGTTTGGGTTAGAGAAAAGCCAAAAAGAACCTTGCATGCATTTTAAGTTGTTTCTCCGTCCCTGCGAGACAGACCTGGACGGTTTGAGGAAGTGATTTTCTTGTGTTCACATTTTTTTTTTCCAATGTGCGCTTCCTTGTGTGAGTGGTGCTGTTGGGCAATTCATTTATGCACCTTGAACTTCTCTATTTCGCCTTTTCACTGCCTGGGCCAGGTTGGGGTCCGGCCCGGGGAAGGTGGTGGGGGTGGGGAGGCGCCTCAGGTTTGGCCGGTGCCGAGGAGGGGTGGGTGGGGCAGCATGGTCGGCATAGGGTGCTGGGGCAGCCCCCTCTGCTGATTGCGGAGTGGATTCTGCTCCACCCGTTCACCGGCAGCTCACGGGGCGGAGCGCGGGGGGTGGTGGGTGAGGGGGAAAGAGGGGTGGGGGTAGGGGTGGGTGAGAAGGGCTATAACTAGGCTGAAAGCACAGCAGCGACCATGAACTGCCACCTTGTCTAGCACCCCTCCCCATCCCCATCCCCATACTTCCAGGGACGTGGGTGTCCGCAGGTGATCAGGGAGACGGGAGGGGGATGGGGGGGCGTAGGGGAGGGAAGGGGATCACAAAGTCTGGGAGGGGTGTAGGAGAGGGAAGGGAGTCACGGATATGGGGAGGGGTGTAAGGGAGGGAAAGGGGTCACGGGAGACAGGGAGGAGGAAGGGGTCACAGAGATAGAGGTGAGAGGGGGTTCACAGTGACTGGTAGGGGTGTAGGGGAGGGAGGGGGGGTAGGAGGGAAGGGGGGTCACAGATAGGGGGTAGGAGAGGGTTCACAGTGACTGGTAGGGGTGTAGGGGAGGGAGGGGGGTAGGAGGGAAGGGGGTCACAGAGATAGGGGTAGGAGAGGGTTCACAGTGACTGGTAGGGGTGTAGGGGAGGGAGGGGGGTAGGAGGGAAGGGAGTCACAGAGATAGGGGTAGGAGAGGGTTCACAGTGACTGGTAGGGGTGTAGGGGAGGGAGGGGGGTAGGAGGGAAGGGGGTCACAGAGAGGGGTGGGAGGAGTGTTCACAGTGACTGGTAGGGGTGTAAGGGAGGGAGGGGGGTAGGAGGGAAGGGGGTCACAGAGAGGGATAGGAGAGGGTTCACAGTGGTAGGGGTGTAGGGGAGGGAGGGGGGTAGGAGGGATGGGGGTCACAGAGATAGGGGTAGGAGAGGGTTCACAGTGACTGGTAGGGGTGTAGGGGAGGGGAGGGGGGGTAGGAGGGAAGGGGGGTCACAGAGATAGGGGTAGGAGAGGGTTCACAGTGACTGGTAGGGGTGTAGGGGAGGAAGGGGGGTAGGAGGGAAGGGGGGTCACAGAGATAGGGGTGGGAGAGTGTTCACAGTGACTGGTAGGGGTGTAAGGGAGGGAGGGGGGGTAGGAGGGAAGGGGGGTCACAGAGATAGGGGTAGGAGAGGGTTCACAGTGACTGGTAGGGGTGTAGGGGAGGGAGGGGGTAGGAGGGAAGGGGGTCACAGAGATAGGGGTGGGAGAGTGTTCACAGTGACTGGTAGGGGTGTAAGGGAGGGAGGGGGGGTAGGAGGGAAGGGGGGGTCACAGAGATAGAGGTGGGAGAGTGTTCACAGTGACTGGTAGGGGTGTAGGGGAGGGAGGGGGGTAGGAGGGAAGGGGGTCACTGAGATAGGGGTGGGGAGGGGGTTCACAGTGACTGATAGGAGTGTAGGGGAGGGAGGGGGGTGTAGAAGAGGGAGGGGGGTAGGAGGGGAAGGGGTCACACAGAGACAGCGGGAGCAATGTGGAGGGTAAGGGGAACCCTGCACAGCCTATTTTGTATGTAGCGTTCCTAGTAGCTGCCTTCTCTCCTCACTCCCCCCCCCCCCCCCCCACCACCGCTGGACTAGCGCACTCAGAGCGCCCTTAGCAAGTTCTCCCTTTCTCCCCTTTCTCTCTGAGTCACCGTTTCCCGAAACCATCCAGTTCCCTCTGCGAACACACAGGCCCATCACATGCTACCCATTGTTTCTCCCTGGCCCACACAACCCCTTCCCGTTCATTCCTCCATCAGACCTGGGCCAGGTGTTCAGCAAGGGGTATATCCTTCATCCATTGCGGAGAAAACAGGTCAGCGCCTCGGCTTCCTTAGGAGTTTGTGAAGATTCAGCATGACGTGTAAAACTTCTACGGATGTGTAGTGCCGAGTATTTTAACTGGCTGCATAACAGCCTGGTTCGGAAACACCAGTGCCCTTCAATGGAAAATCCTACAAAAAGTAGGGGATACAGCCCAGTCCATCACGGGTAAAGCCCTCCCCACCATTGGGCACATCTACATGCAGTACTGTCACAGGAAAGCAGCATCCATCAGCAGGGACCCCCACCACCCAGGCCCTGCTCTCTTCTCACTGCTGCCGTCAGGTACAGGAGCCTCAGGACTCTCACCACCAGGTTCAGGAACGGTTATTACCCCTCAGCCATCAGGCCCTTGAACCAAAGGAGATAACTTCCCTTGCCCCATCAATGAAATGTTGCCACAACCCATGGACTCACTTTCAGACTCTTCATCTCAAATTCCCGATATTTATTGCTTATTCACTTATTATTAATTTTTTTAATCTTCTGAATTTGCACAGTTTGTTGTCTTATGACACTGCCTGTTTGTCCGTCCAGTTGGGTGCGGTCTTTCATTGATTTTATTGTGTTTCTTGGATTTACTGAGTATCCCCGCCAGGAGATTAATCTTAGGGTTGTGTATGGTGACATATTCTGTATGTACTTCGGTCATTGGGGACTCGGGTCACCCCAACCACAAACTGTTCCAGCTGCTACCATCGGGGAACGGTACCGCAGCGTAAACGCCAGGAGCAACAGCTTCTTCCACCAGGCCATCAGACTGATTATCTCGCACTGATACAGTTTTATTTCAATCGGTACATTTAATGTCAGAGAAATGTATACAATATCCATCCTGAAATTCTTTTTCTGCACAAACATCCACGAAAACAGAGGAGTGCCCCAAAGACTGAGTGACAGTTAAATGTTAGAACCCCAAAGCCCCCCCCAGCTCCCCCCTCCCATGCACAAGCAGCAGCAAAGCAATGACCCCCCAACCCCGTCCCCCACCAGCAAAAAAAAGCATCGGCACCTTCCACCGAGCACTCGAGTGAGCACCAAAGTGTAGATAAAGACACAGACTTGCAGTAACCCAAAGACCACTCAATCACCTGGTCATCTGACATCTCCCCCCCCCCCACCGTTTCACAGTGAGAGGGAGACATAACAAAACAACTCACTGATTTATGATGTTAAAAGTCTGACGCATCGCTTCTTCCGAGCTCTGTACCCAAAGAACTCGGGTCTCTGGGCACGCAGCCAACTCGCTGCTTTCGATCTTCCGTCTCCCGCGACGCATCAGTTCTCTGTAGCAGCACCGACCTCGAGCCTGCCCGCCTCCAAAGCCCTGAAGGCACCCCCGTCTTGCAGGCCGCGTCTTTGGCATACCGAATAGCGGGCAGTCGTGAGACCGCGAGAGCAGCTCCAGGTCAGCGTCCTCAGAAGAACCCTGAGCAGGATTTCTATGCTTATGTTGCCTGTCCTGTTGTACAAGCTATTTATCACAAATTACTATGAATTGCACATTTAGACGGAGACGTGAAGATTTTTGCTCCTCGCATACGTGAAGGATGCAAGTAATGAAGTCAATTCAATTCAATAATAAATTTACTTTGGATTTTGACCTGTCACTACCATTTCTGTCCTGTCTGGTCAAGACTCCCCCGGCTTCTCCTTTACCATTGGGCCCTGTAATTGCTCTGCTCTTTCTTGACAACCCTCCCCTCAATTTTCCGTGGCGGAGGGGGTTTCGAGAGGTTAGCAGCCCAGAAGCAGGGTGGTGTGTCTACATTAGGATCTCTCAGTACAGGGAAATGAGTCCTTCGGGGCAGAAAGGATTCCCACCATCCAGATCATGGTCTCTTCTCACTGTTGCCAGGAGGAAGGAGGTGCAGGAGCCTGCGGTCTGACGCCACAAGGTTCAGTAACAGTTATTACCCTTCCACCATCAGGCTCCTGAACGAGTATGGATAACTTCACTCAACTCAGCGCTGAACTGATTCCACAACCTATGGGTTCACTTCAAAACTCGTGTTCTCAATATTTAGTATTTGTCTTTTTTTCTCTTTTCTTTGTATTTTGCACAATTTGCTGTACTTTGCACTTTGGTCGTTGGTCCATCGGTCATCTGAGGTTTCTCATTAACACCGTTGGTTTACTCTCGACAGTATTTACCGTGAATGCCCACGAGAAAATGAATGAGGGTAGTGTCTAGTGACAGAGATGTACTTCGATAATAAACTCACTTTGAACTCCGAACTTATCCATGTCTGACACAACTTGTGCTTTGAATTTGTTTCATAATCCTGTGCGTGTGGCATCGATCGAAGACCCTCGCAAAATCCAAAATATTGAGACCGGTTTCCCTTTTCTATCTGTGTGCCTGTCCAAGAGTCCCTGAAATGCCATTGGTGTATTTGTCTCAACCACTTCCTCCAGCGCAGTTTCTGCAGACACTGGAGATCTTGAACAACACATAGAAGTGCTGGAAGAACTCAGCAGGTCACACAGTATCCATGGAGGGAAATAATCAGTTGACACTTTGAGCTGATGCCAATTTCCTCTGGCAGCTCGTTCCAGTTGCAGACCAGCCTCTGGGTGAAAAAGTTCTCCCTCGGGTTTTTTAAAATATCTCCTCTCTCACCATGGACCTAGTTTTCCCGGGGAAAAGGACTATGAGCATTCAAAGTCAACCTTGTGGTCATACACACAAGTAGTTAAAGACATAGGGCATAGAAACAGGCCTTTCAGCCCATCTAGTCCATGCCAAAGATATTCTACCTGCAAGCAGACCCTCACCTTCCTATGTTCTAGGTCACCATTCCCCCTAAGCTGGGCGGGTGCGTGACCACACAGTAACTGAAATGCCCCCGTGCACGTAGCCTTTGTTGTGACCCTGCGGGAGTTTTCTTTTATTTAATGCCGATATGATTTTGTAATCTATGTTAATATAATTGTGAAATACCCTGTAATTATGTGTTCATGAATATAATCCATAAATTCCCTAAATAATCAATCTTTGAAGCATTTTGGAGCTTCGACGTACCTACGTAGCCAGTGTTTCAAGTTACAACACTGTAACAAATTGCAACAATAAACACAGAATGGAAGTCAGTAGCTCATTTCTAATGAACTGATATGCTGCTGAACACTGATACAGATTACAAATGTCCCAAAGCCACTGTCCCTGGAAGAGGAGCTCTGAGAGGGGGGAGGAATGCGTGTGATTGGTTACCAATCTTTTAAATTATGAGAGGTAGAGTGTCGAAAGCCGGTCTCTTACCCTGCCACCCCCTCTCACTTTAAGTGCGCGTCATCTTGTGTCAGACGTTAAAAATGTCCAACGTAAGTCTAATATAAGTGTCAAGAATTATAGGCCTTGTTCCCTCTGCTATGCGTGTGCGTTTTTCAACCAACGCACAAAGGAAATTAATGTGCGCACAAAAGGTTAGTTACCTAAAATAATGTAGTAATTAATAATTATACTAATTGAAAATATAGGCATCCGTTAGTCTCGTGAGACCATGGATTTGCGCTTTGGAGGGTTTCCTGGGGAGGGTTGTATGGGAGATCAGCAGTTGGCCAAGCTGCAGGCCTTCCCCTCTCCACGCCACCGATGTTGTCCAAGGGATGGGCACTAGGACCCAAGCAGCTTGGCACCGGTGTCGTCACAGAGCAATGTGTTGTTAAGTGTCTTGCTCAGGGACACAACATGCTGCCTCAGCTGAGGCTCGAACCAGTGACCTTCAGATGCCTTTATCCACTAGGCCATGCGCCAACACTTTATTGAAAGTGATCTTTTGGCTAAATGTTCAAATAACTGGGGGACTTAAATATGTGTGTTATTTTGTTGTTCTGTGCAGTTTGATGTCAAATATTTTGTAAACCTGCATGAACAGTACCATCCAGTGTGCACAGTTTATGCAGGTTTACAAAATATTTGTGCATCCAGTGCACACATACTTTTGTCACAGGAAAAAAAATTTGCACAACGTAAGATTTCTGCACACACTGAGTACTAAAAATTAGAGGGAGCGTCGATTATAGGGCATGCGTTTGAGGTGAGAGGGGAAAAGTTCGAAGGAGATATCAGGGCAAGTATTTCGCCTGGAATGAGTTGCCAGGGTGGTGGATGCAGATATGGAAGAGGGGTTTAAGAGTTTTACAGACAGATGCACGGATGGATGCTCAGGGAATGACATTGTGTAGACAGAAGGGCTGAACTTAGCTGGCAATTGATTACTAGATTAGCGAAGGGCCTGTTCCCGTGCTGGACTATGCTACGTTCTTTGTGCCGCAGAGGGTGATCCCAGGGTGCCACGTGTCATGGAGAGTATACTGTCCGGCTGCATCACAGCCAATACCCTTAAATGGAAAGTCCTATCGAAAGTAGAGAACATGGCCCAGTCCATCACGAATAAAACCCTCCCTACCCCACCGAGCACATCTTTACGAAACGGGGTCTCAGGAAAGCAGCATCGGTCATCAGGGACCCCACCACCCAGGACGTGCTCTCTTCTCACTGCTACCATCAGGTAGAAGGTACAGGAGCCTCAGGACTCTCACCACCAGGTTCAGCAACAGTTGTTACCCCTGAACCAAAGGGGACAATTTCACTCAGCTTCACTTACCTCATCACTGAAATGTTCCCACAACCTATGGATGCACTTTCAAGGACTCTTGATCTCTTGTTCTCGATATTCATTGCTTTTTCTCCTTGTTGTATTTGCACGATGGTCGAACACCCTAGCTGGTGTGGTCTTTCATTGCGATTATTACTCCATTGTTGAGCGTGCCCACAGGAAGATGAATCTCAGGGTTGTATATGGTGACATTGATGTACTTGGATAATAAATTTACTTCGAACTTTCATTCCTCCCTCCCCTCCAGAACCTGAAGAAGTCGGCGCTGACCGGCGAGGGTACCGAGCTCAGCACCGAGGCGGGCAGGCTGAGGGGGAACGCCAAGAAGAACCGCTACAAGGACATCTTGCCATGTATGGTCAGCCCCAGGTGCCCAACGGGGAAGGGGGAGAGGGAGACGATGTGAACGGAGAGTGTGGCTGCTTCCAGAAGGGAAGAGAGACGGCTTTCAGGAAATGGAAGGGTTCAGCTTTCGGGGAAATAGAATTGGGGTGAATCGGGAAAAGGAAGGGGGAGTCAGTGCATGCACTTCGACCCAACCAGTCCGCGCTGACCCAGCTGGTCCCAACTTCCCGCGTTCAGCCCTTACCCCTCCACGTACCTCAGCCACTTCCTCTGGCAGCTTACTCCACTCACCCACCACCCTCTGGGTGCAAAAGTTGCCCCTCAGGTCCCCTTTCCTCTCTCACCCTAAATCTATACCTCTGTTGGTCGGGTCTTGGGTGATTTCGCAAATCCTGACACCGTAGCGTAGTTGTTAGCACAACGCTTTGCGGTCCAGACGTCCCGGGTTCACTTCCCGCCACCGCCCGTAAGGAGTTTGTACGTTCTCCACGTGACCGCGTGGGTTTCCTCCGAGTGCTCCAGTCTCCTCCCACTGTCCAAAGACTAGTCGGCTCAGTTAATTGGTCATTGTAAGTTGCCCCGTGATTAGGCTGGGGTTAAGTGGGTGGTTTGCTGGCCGGTTCGGCCCGTTGGGCCGGGAGGGGCTGTTCCGTGCTGTATCTCAATAAATAAACGGGGTTCTCGGGCCGATCCTCTGGGCTGCCAGGAGCCCACTTGCCCCCGGGGCCGGACTCCGCCCAATCCAGACCAACATCCAGCAGCTCCCGGACCAGGACCCGATGGATCAGGGGCGTGTGCCAACCTCTCTGTCTCCTGCCAGGGGAGAGCAAACACACCAGGACCACGAGAATCAAAAAAGTTACGATCCCGAAGCCATCGTGCTGATCAACAAAGATCAAAGCAAAATTTATTATCGGAGCACATACATTTCACCACATACAACCCTGAGATTCATTTCCCTGCGGGCAGACTCAGCAAATCTACAGAACAGTAACTGCAACAGGATCAGTGAAAGATCAACCAGAGTGCAGAAGACAACAAACTGAAAATGCAAATCAGTAATGAGAACAGGAGATAAAGGGTCCGGAAAGAGAGATCATTGGTTGTGGGAACATCTGAATGGATGAGTGTTGTTATCTCCTCGAGCCTGATGGTTGAGGGGTAATAATTGTTCTTGACCATGGTGGTGTGGGTCCCGAGGCTCCTGTACCTTCTACCTGAGATAGCAGCTCCACCCGTTAACCTGTCCCACCACATCCACAGCAGCCTCACGACCCCCATGCGTTGTCACCTGACCCACACGCAAGCACGCATAGGTTCATTGGTCGAGGGAAATAGTTGGGGTGTGGTCACAGTGCAGGGCAATGGGAGTTGGCAGTTTAAATGGTTCAGCATGGTCTAGATGGACCGAAGGGCCTGTTTCTGTGCTGTACTTCCCTATGACTCGAACGACCTCCACCATACATCTGTAGGAATTTGCTACAATTGCACATATGTAGATGACCCTATTAAAATACAAGCAAGTTTCAGAAAGATAAACCGATGTGGAAAATAACCTCACACTCCCCCAGTGTCCTGCCCGTTACTGTCCACAGTGTCCATGCCTCTCCTGATATTAAATACTCTATAAGGTTGGGCCTGGTCCTCCCCCCGTTCCAAACCAAGGAGTGTCACTGTCGTTAGCGGTTCACCAGTGCTATCACAGCTCAGGGCAAAGGTCAGAGTTCAATTCCAATGTCACCTGTAAGGGAGGAGAGAAAGGAGGGGAGGGGGGTAGGGAGAGGAAAGAGGGAGGGAAGGAAAGGGGGAGAGGGAGGGGCAGAGGCATGGGAGAGGGAGAGAGGGTAAGAAAGAGAGAGGAGGAAGAGGGAAAGGGAGGAAGGGAGAGGGAGGAAGTAGAGGAGGGAGGGAAGGGGAGAAAGGAGGGAGGGATGGAGGAAGGAAAGGAAGGGAGGAGGAGGAAGGTGGAGGGAGAGGGAAAGAGGAATCACATCTGACGGTGCTTGGGTCTCCCCCTCTCTACAGATGATCAGACACGGGTTCCCCCTGACACTGCTGACAGAGGAGGGATACTCTGACTACATCAATGCGAACTTCATTAGGGTGAGGAGGGAGTGCCGTGCACCGGGAGGGACAGGCGGTGAGGAGGGAGTGCCGTGCACCGGGAGGGAGAGGCGGTGTGAGGAGGGAGTGCCGTGCACCGGGAGGGAGAGGCGGTGAGGAGGGAGTGCCGTGCACCGGGAGGGACAGGCGGTGAGGAGGGAGTGCCCGTGCACCGGGAGGGACAGGCGGGTGAGGAGGGAGTGCCGTGCACCGGGAGGGAGAGGCCGGTGAGGAGGGGAGTGCCGTGCACCGGGAGGGAGAGGCGGTGAGGGGGGGAGTGCCGTGCACCGGACGGGAGGGAGAGGCGGTGAGGAGGGAGTGCCGTGCACCGGGAGGGAGAGGCGGTGTGAGGAGGGAGTGCCCGTGCACCGGGAGGGAGAGGCGGTGAGGAGGGGAGTGCCGTGCACCGGGAGGGAGAGGCGGTGTGAGGAGGGAGTGCCGTGCACCGGGAGGGGAGAGGCGGGTGAGGAGGGGGAGTGCCGTGCACCGGGAGGGAGAGGCGGTGAGGAGGGAGTGCCGTGCACCGGGAGGGAGAGGCGGGTGAGGAGGGAGTGCCGTGCACCGGGAGGAGAGGCGGTGAGGAGGGAGTGCCGTTGCACCGGGAGGGAGAGGCGGTGAGGAGGGAGTGCCGTGCACCGGGAGGGAGAGAGGCGGTGAGGAGGGAGTGCCGTGCACCGGGAGGGACAGGCGGTGAGGAGGGAGTGCCGTGCACCGGGAGGGAGAGGCGCGGTGAGGAGGGAGTGCCGTGCACCGGGAGGGAGAGGCGGTGAGGAGGGAGTGCCGGTGCACCGGGAGGGAGAGGCGGTGAGGAGGGGAGTGCCGTGCACCGGGAGGGAGAGGCGGTGAGGAGGGGAGTGCCGTGCACCGGGAGGGAGAGGCGGTGAGGGGGGAGTGCCGTGCACCGGGAGGGACAGGCGGTGAGGAGGGAGTGCCGTGCACCGGGAGGGAGAGGCGGTGAGGAGGGAGTGCCGTGCACCAGGAGGGAGACACGGTGAGGAGGGAGTGATGTGGGAAAAGAGGTGCTGGGTAGGCAGTACCACACTGCAGAAGGAGTAACAGTGAAGAGGGAGGTTGGAAGCTGGTCCCTGTGGAGACTGACTGTGTCGGTTACTGACTACAGGGTGCAGATGGTCAGCCGACCTACATCGCCACGCAGGGACCCCTCGGAACCACCCATCGTTGACCTGTGGAGGATGATATGGGAGTTCCGCGTCACCCGTGAGTGAAACAGAGAAATCCCTCGGCGGTCGGAATCTCCCCCCCAGCCCCACGTCACGATAGAAATCTCCCCGTAGCCCCACGCCGCGCGATAGAAATCTCCCCCTAGCCCCCACGTCACGATAGAAATCTCCCCCCTAGCCCCACGTCACGATAGAAATCTCCCGCTAGCCCCACGTCACGATAGAAATCTCCCCCCAGACCCACGTCACGATAGAAATCTCCCCCTAGCCCCACGTCACGATAGAAATCTCCCCCTAGCCCCACGTCACGATAGAAATCTCCCGCTAGCCCCACGTCACGATAGAAATCTTCCCCCAGACCCACGTCACGTTAGAAATCTCCCCCTAGCCCCACGTCACGATAGAAATCTCCCCCTAGCCCCACGTCACGATAGAAATCTCCCGCTAGCCCCACGTCACGATAGAAATTTCCCCCCAGACCCACGTCACGATAGAAATCTCCCCCCAGACCCACGTCACGATAGAAATCTCCCCCCAGACCCACGCCACGATAGAAATCTCCCCCCAGACCCACGTCACGATAGAAATCTCCCCCTAGCCCCACGTCACGATAGAAATCTCCCCCTAGCCCCACGTCACGATAGAAATCTCCCCTGTAGCCCCACGCCGCAATAGAAATCTCCCCCTAGCCCTACGTCACGATAGAAATCTCCCCCGTAGCCCCACGCCGCGATAGAAATCTCCCCCCAGACCCACGTCACGATAGAAATCTCCCCGTAGCCCCACGTCACGATAGAAATCTCCCCCTAGCCCCACGTCACGATAGAAATCTCCCCCCAGACCCACGTCACGATAGAAATCTCCCCCCAGACCCACGTCATGATAGAAATCTCCCCGTAGCCCCACGTCACGATAGAAATCTCCCCCCAGACCCACGCCGCGATAGAAATCTCCCCCCAGACCCACGTCACGATAGAAATCTCCCCCCAGACCCACGCCGCGATAGAAATCTCCCCGTAGCCCCACATCACGATAGAAATCTCCCCCCAGACTCACGTCACGATAGAAATCTCCCCCCAGACCCACGCCGCGATAGAAATCTCCCCGTAGCCCCACGCCGCGATAGAAATCTCCCCCCAGCCCCACGCCGCGATAGAAATCTCCCCCCAGACCCACGTCGCGATAGAAATCTCCCCCCAGACCCACGTCACGATAGAAATCTCCCCCCAGACCCACGTCACAATAGAAATCTCCCCCCAGACCCACGCCGCGATAGAAATCTCCCCCTAGCCCCACGTCGCGATAGAAATCTCCCCCCAGACCCACGCCGCGATAGAAATCTCCCCGTAGCCCCACGCCGTGATAGAAATCTCCCCCCAGACCCACGCCGCGATAGAAATCTCCCCCCAGACCCACGTCACGATAGAAATCTCCCGCTAGCCCCACGTCACGATAGAAATCTCCCCCCAGACCCACGTCACGATAGAAATCTCCCGCTAGCCCCACGTCACGATAGAAATCTCCCCCCAGACCCACGTCACGATAGAAATCTCCCGCTAGCCCCACGTCACGATAGAAATCTCCCCCCAGACCCACGTCACGATAGAAATCTCCCCGTAGCCCCACGTCACGATAGAAATCTCCCGCTAGCCCCACGTCACGATAGAAATCTCCCCCCAGACCCACGTCACGATAGAAATCTCCCGCTAGCCCCACGTCACGATAGAAATCTCCCCCCAGACCCACATCACGATAGAAATCTCCCGCTAGCCCCACGTCACGATAGAAATCTCCCCCCAGACCCACGTCACGATAGAAATCTCCCCCCAGACCCACGTCACGATAGAAATCTCCCCGTAGCCCCACGTCACGATAGAAATCTCCCCCCAGACCCACGCCGCGATAGAAATCTCCCCTTAGCCCCACGTCGCGATAGAAATCTCCCCCCAGACCCACGCCGCGATAGAAATCTCCCCGTAGCCCCACGCCGCGATAGAAATCTCCCCCCAGACCCACGCCGCGATAGAAATCTCCCCCCAGACCCACGTCACGATAGAAATCTCCCGCTAGCCCCACGTCACGATAGAAATCTCCCCCCAGACCCACGTCACGATAGAAATCTCCCGCTAGCCCCACGTCACGATAGAAATCTCCCCCCAGACCCACGTCACGATAGAAATCTCCCGCTAGCCCCACGTCACGATAGAAATCTCCCCCCAGACCCACGTCACGATAGAAATCTCCCCGTAGCCCCACGTCACGATAGAAATCTCCCGCTAGCCCCACGTCACGATAGAAATCTCCCCCCAGACCCACGTCACGATAGAAATCTCCCGCTAGCCCCACGTCACGATAGAAATCTCCCCCCAGACCCACATCACGATAGAAATCTCCCGCTAGCCCCACGTCACGATAGAAATCTCCCCCCAGACCCATGTCGCGATAGATCTCTGCCCCCCACCTACCCATTACTTCTCCTCCCTCCTTGCTGAGCGATATCTCCAATAAATATCACCCCTCTTCTCTCTGATGTTTGGCATCTCTCTTGTCTCCACCACATTATTGACCTTTGCCCTATAACCTTTCACCAACATATGATGATTTCTTTGGACCCCTGAACTTCTCCACATACATGTAATGCCCCCTCCCCTCCCTCTAATGCCCTGTTCCCACCCCCCCCAATGCCCGATCCCCTCCACTCTAACCCTACTTCCTTCCCTCTAACCTCACAAACCTCCCTCTAACCCCCATTCCCCCTCCCTCTGCCCCCATTCCCCTCCCTCTGCCCCATTCCCCCTCCCTCTAACACCCTATCCCCTCTCTCTAACACCACATCCCCTCCCTCTAACACCCCATCCCCTCCCTCTAACACCCCGTCCCCTCCCTCTAACACGCTGTCCCCTCCCTCTAACACGCTGTCCCCTCCCTCTAGCCCCCATCGCCCTCCCTCTAACCCCATAATCCTCCCTCTAACACACTAAACCGTCCCTCTGACCCCACAATCCTCCCTCTAGCCCCATTCCCCTCCCTCAAACCCCCTATCTCCCTCAAAACCCCTGTCCCCTCTCTCTAACTGCTTTCCCCTCTCTCTAAATCCACTACTCTCCCTCTAAATCCACTACCCTCCCTCTAAATCCACTACCCTCCCTCTAAATCCACTACCCTCCCTCTAACACACACTTCCCTCCCTCTAATACAATGCCCGCTCTCCCCCAACAGCCTCTACTCTCTAATGCCCCTTCTCTCCTATCCTCTCTCTGACTTGGGATTCAAAAGTCATGGGGCAGGGGGCCGAGAGGGGGATGGTGCTGACTGGTTGTCGACCCCTGTCCTTATGTTTCAGATCATCGTCATGGCGTGCAGGGAAGTGGAAATGGGCAAGGTAGGTTGGTGGGGAAGGAATGAGGGGCAGATTGTGTTGCCTTAGTTCTGGGTTTATCTCTGAGTGATGGGACGGTGTGGAGGGAGATTCACTCTGTGTCTGACCCCGGGAGTGTGTGATGGGACGGTGTGGAGGGAGCTTCACTCTGTGTCTGACCCCGGGAGTGTGTGATGGGACGGTGTGGAGGGAGCTTCACTCTGTGTCTGACCCCGGGAGTGTGTGATGGGACGGTGTGGAGTGAGCTTCACCCTGTGTCTGACCCCAGGAGTGTGATGGGACGGTGTGGAGGGTTTCACTCTGTGTCTGACCCCGGGAGTGTGCGATGGGACGGTGTGGAGGGAGCTTCACTCTGTGTCTGACCCTGGGAGTGTGTGATGGGACGGTGTGGAAGGAGCTTCACTCTGTGTCTGACCCCGGGAGTGTGTGATGGGACGGTGTGGAGGGAGATTCACTCTGTGTCTGACCCCGGGAGTGTGTGATGGGACGGTGTGGAGGGAGCTTCACTCTGTGTCTGACCCCGGGAGTGTGTGATGGGACGGTGTGGAGGGAGCTTCACTCTGTGTCTGACCCCGGGAGTGTGTGATGGGACGGTGTGGAGGGAGCTTCACTCTGTGTCTGACCCCGGGAGTGTGTGATGGGACAGTGTGGAGGGAGATTCACTCTGTGTCTGACCCCGGGAGTGTGTGATGGGACGGTGTGGAGGGAGATTCACTCTGTGTCTGACCCCGGGGAGTTTCTATCTTTCCAATCTCTGCTTTCCCCCTTTTTCTCTTTACTTATCCCTCTCAAAATCTCTCCGTTCTTTGCAGAGAAAGTGTGAACGTTACTGGGCAACGGATCAGGAACCTGCGACCTTTGGTCCTTTCATCATCACTAATGTGAGTCTTGGGCACAGAATTGGAGAGTGTGGAGGGGGCTGTATTTTCCATCTCCCACTCTTTCCCTCTACCTACCCCCTCTCTTTATTCTTCTCTCTTTCTTTACCAGTGTGTGTGTCTCTCCCTTCCCATCTCTATCTCTTTCTCTGTCTTCCTCCCTCTCTTCCATCATCCCTCTATCCATATGTCCCTCCCACTCCCTTTCACCAGCTCTTCCCCCTCAGTCTCTTAACCTGTCCATCCCTCCTTTTAGCCAGTTATCTCTCCCCCCTTTCTCTCTGTTTCGCTCTCGTACATTCTCTCTCTCTCTCCCTCTCCCACCATCTCTTTACCCTTTGCCCTCTCCCTCCCACCTCCGCTCTCCTTGCCTCTGGCCGTCCTGCATTAACCTAGCACCGGGTCTCGCTCTGCCTGCAGGTAGCTGAGGAGCCTCTGGGCAATGATATGAACATCCGTACCCTGTCTGTCAACCTGCTTGGGGTAAGTCAACAGGACAACCATGACATCAATGAATTGTATGCAAGGGATGCTGCTAATCCAGAGTAACAAAAAAAACAAAATGCTGGAGGAATTCAGCAGCTCAGACAGCTTCTACGGAGGGGACTAGACAGTGGATGTTTCAGTCTGGGTCCTGACAAAGTGTCTCAGTCTGAAACGTTGATTGTTTGTTCCTTTCTATAGATGCTGCCTGACCCGCGTACCTTAAATTTCAAAGGTTTAAAGGTCCAAGAGAAACATATACAATATACATCCTGAAATGTACATGGTAACTGGTAGGGCATTGAAGAATGCAGTAGAACAGAGAGATCTAGGAATAATGGTGCATAGTTCCCTGAAGGTGGAATCTCATGTGGATAGGCTGGTGAAGAAAGCTTTTGGTATGCTGGCCTTTATAAATTAGAGCATTGAGTATAGGAGTTGGGATGTAATGTTAAAATTGTACAAGGCATTGGTGAGGCCAAATTTGTATTGTGTACAGTTCTGGTCACCGAATTATAGGAAAGGTGTCAACAAAATAGAGAGAGTACAGAGGAGATTTACTAGAATGTTACCTGGGTTTCCGCACCTAAGTTACAGAGAAAGGTTGAACAAGTTAGGTCTTTATCCTTTGGAGCAAAGAAAGTTGAGGGAGGACTTGATAGAGGTATTTAAAATTATGAGGGAGGGAGATAGAGTTGACGTGGATATGCTTTTTCCATTGAGAGTAGGGGAGATTCAAACAAGAGGACATGAGTTGAGAGTTAGGGGGCAAAAGTTTAAGGGTAACACGAGGGGGAACTTCTTTACTCAGAGAGTGGTAGCTGTGTGGAACGGGCTTCCAGTAGAAGTGATAGAGGCAGGTTCGAGGCCATTTAAGGTAAAATTGGATAGGTATATGGGCAGGAAAGGAATGGAGGGTTATTGACTGAGTGCAGGTAGGTGCGACTAGGTAAGAGTAAGCGTTCGGCACGGACTAGAAGTGCCAAGATGGCCTGTTTCCGTGCTGTAATTGTTATATGGTTATACGGTTTTAAATGCTTTTTTTTTCACAAACATCCACAAAAACAGAGAAGTGCCCCAAAGAATGAACTACATTTAAACGTCAGAACCCCAAAGTCCTCCCCCGTTACCCCCTCCTGTGCATAAGTGGCAACGGGCAACAATCCCCCTTTCCCCCACCGGCAAAAAAAGGCGCATCGGTACCGTCACCGAGCCCAAGCGCGTACTGAGTGATGGCAAAAACACAGACCAAGGTTACCCCAAAGGCTTCGCATTTCATCCGACATTTGAGAAACCACAGGCTCTCTCTCTCTCTCTCTCTCTCTCTCTCTCCCCTCTCCCTAATAAGGGAGAGCGAGGTGTCTCCCCATTTTCGCAGTGAGTGGGAGACATATAGCAACAACCTGCTGGTTTACGGTGTTAAAAGTCCGCTTTGTCGCTTTTTTTCTAGCTCTGTGTCGGAAGATCGCAAAGACCTCGGGTCTTCGGGCCCACAGCGAAAGATTTTCCAGCCTCCCCCAATGACACACGGGTCTCCTGACGTGGCACCGACCCGTCTCCAGAGCCCCGAGATCTCAGGCTTCCAAACACGAGCGAGACTCTTAGGCCAAACTCTTGGCATGTCGAATGACGGCCAGAAACCCCGAGAATGGGTCCCATTCCCGCAAAGAGCAGAAGCCCGTGTTTCTCCATGTACTCCTGTGCCTCCTGCCTGGGGAGAAAAGCTTCCCCTGGATTCGGAGGTCCTCGTGCCGGGCCGCAGCTTCAAGAAGTGAGCTCGTCCCAGATGGTTGGGGGGGGGGGGGGGGTCCCTGATAATGGACGTCACCTTCCTAAGATGTTGTCCCAATATGGTGGGGAGATCTGTACGCGATGGGATCGGCTGCTTCCCACCGTTTTGTGGAGCGTCTCGTGCCCCAGTACACCGGACTTCCCACACTGGGCTGAAGTGCAGCCACTCAGAATTCCCTCCAAGGTATGCCGATTGAAGTTTGTCGGAGTCTTCAGCGACGTACGAACCTCTCTAAACTTCTGAGAAAACAGGGCTTTCTTTGTGGTTGCATATTTATAACCCTATAACAATTCCATCTCGGCCCCTCTAGTCCGTGCCGAATTTGTTGGGTCCAGGGTGGCTTTACTCAGAGCGTTGAAGTAGAACAAGGCAGAATAGACAATATAGAGTAACAGCCACAGAGAATGTGCTGTACGGGCAGGCAATAAGCTGCAGGGACCACAACGAGGCCAGAAATCCATCTTATCCCTTCAAGAGTCTGATAACACCAGGGTTGGATCCGTCCTTGGGCCTGGTGGGATGTGCTTCCAGGCTTTTGTATTTTCAGCCTGATGGGAGAGGGGAGGAGAGTGGATGTCTGGGGTGGGTGGGGGTTTATCGAGTGCGCTGGCTGCTGGACTGAAGTGCAGACAGAGGGGAGGCTGGTTTCCGCGCGTGCCCACAACTCCCTGCGGTTTCTTCCAGTCACAGGCAGAACGGTTGCTGTAACCGACCCGTGACGCATCCAGACTGGATTCTTTCTGCGGTTCGTTCGCTCGTATGACGCGGGCGATCGATTGTTCTTGGCAAATTTTTCATCGCTGCCTTCTTGTCAGCCTGGCATCGGTGGCCACACAGCCGGGACGTGATAAGCACCCAGAAGTATTCGGGGAACTAGATCTTTGCCATCTGGTGTTACTGTTTGTGCCCACGGCTCACCCCTTGGCCCCCATCCCATGGACGCGTCGGTTCGAAAACTGGATCAAGTTTAATATGTTTGTTAATAGTCTTCCGTTGAGAACCAAGCTTCTAAGAATTCCCTTGATTTCTCGCTTTGTGCTTCTGCCAGGTTGTTTGTAGTTTTCCCGACACACTTGTGAACTTCTCGGGTTCACGTATCGCTCCTCCTTTCCTTGCAGGAGACGAGGACGGTGTTGCAGTTCCAGTACCTGGCCTGGCCCGACCACGGCATTCCAGATGATGTTCACGGGCTCCTGCAGATGATTGAGCTGATTCACCAGCGGTGGGACGAGGCACGGGGTCTCATCTGCGTGCACTGCAGGTAGGAAGTGAGCGAGGGAGGGAGGGGCGGTGGGGGGGGGGGTTATCCTACCCCTTCCCAGAAATGGACCATTCCCCCCCTCCAGGGTCACGGGACAGCGACCAAACTGCAGCTCAGTAGATGGAAAAAGTTCCACTCTGTAATGAGGTATGGGATCCAAGGAGATCTTGCTTTGTGGATCCAGAACTGGCTTGCCCAAAGGGGGCAAAGAGTGGTTGTGGATAGTGGAGGAGGTCACCACAGAGGACGGTGGCCAGTGGTGGTCCACAGGGATCTGTTCCGGGACCCCTCCTCTTTGTGATTTTTATAAATGACCTGGATGAAGAAGTAGAAGGATGGGTTAGTAAATTTGCTGATGACACAAAGGTTGGAGGTGTTGTGGATAGTGTGGAGGGCTGTCAGAGGTTACAACAGGACATCGATAGGATGCAAAACTGGGCTGAGAAGTGGCAGATGGACTTCAACCCAGATAAGTGAGAAGTGATTCATTTTGGTAGGTCAAATTTGAAGACAGGATGTAATATTAATGGTAAGACTCTTGGCAGTGTGGAGGATCAGAGAGATCTTGGGGTCTGTGTCTTTAGGACCACTCAAAGATGCTGCGCAGGTTGTTAAGAAGGTGTATAGTGTGTTGGCCTTCATCAACTATGGAACTGAGTTCAAGAGCTGTGAGATGATGTTACAGCTATATAAGACCTTAGTTAGACCCCACTTGTATTGTGTTCAGTTCTGGTCACCTCACTACAGGAAGGATGTGGAAACCATAGAAAGGGTGCAGAGGAGATTTACAAGGATTGGGGAGCGTGCCTCATGAGAATAGGTTGAGTGAACTCGGCCGTTTCTCCTTTGAGCGACGGAGGATGAGGGGTGACCTGATAGAGGTGTATAAGATGACAGGTGTTGATCGTGTGGATAGTCAGAGGCTTTTGCCCAGGCTGAAAAGGCTAACGCGAGGGGGCAAAGTTTTAAGGTGCTTCAAAGTCGGTACAAGGGAATGTTGGGTAAGTTTTTTACACAGGAGTGGGGGTGCGTGGAATGCACTGTCAGTGGTGGCGGTGGGGGGGGGTGGATACAGTAGAGTCTTTTAGGAGTACGTGGAGTTTAGAAAACCAGAAATTCCCTACCACATAGCCCTCAATGCTGCAGATTTCTATGTACTTATGAGTCCCAGCGAGGCTGCGTTCACCGTCCCGTGAGATTGTGGAGCAATGTTCTGAACCTGGGGTTCATACAGATGGCAAGGGAGGGGGGGTGTTTCACTGAGACGGGGGGGGGGGGAGTTGTAGGGGAGGGGAGGAGTCACAGAGACAGGGAGGGGTGTAGGGGAGGGTATGTGCTTAAGGTTGCTCTTTGCCCTGAGTGTGTGTCTGCGTCTCAGTGCAGGCTGTGGGCGGACCGGAGTGATCTGCACGGTGGATTACGTCCGCGACCTGTTGCTGAACCAGGTGAGGCGTCGCCGTCGGGAAACCGTCCTAACGCTGGGCTCGGTGCCCTTTCCTGGCCATTCCGTCCCCGCACACCCCCTCCCCCCCCACTCGGCCCATCGTTCCTCCCATCCAGCGACGCGGTGCGTGGTGCCTCTGCAGGGTCGGCTGCAACCGATCCACCGTGTCTGTGCTGAGCACCGGGCCGAATCCAACCAAACTACCTCTGCCTGCCTTCACGAGTCTGCCAAAGAGCCTCCTCGTATCCTCCCTGGCACCTCCTTCCGGGCACCCCCCTCTCTGAGTAAAGCAGACATCCCACCTCCCAAAGCTGCGGGAGTCTCCCGCATATTGATAGCAGCTCCCTGACACCTGCTAATTATATACAATATCCCAGAAATCGATTTTTTTGAGAGGGAGAGAGAGGGGGAGCGAGGGAGGGAGAGAGAGAGAGAGAGAGAGGGAGGGAGAGGGAGAGAGAGAGAGAAAAAAAATCCCGATTGGTCTCTCTTTGTGCTAAGTCGACCTATCAGTTTTCTCTGTGGGCGGGCTTTACAGTCGACCTCTCTCTCTCTCTCCCTTTCATTGTCCGTCAGTTCAGTTTAGTGTCCTGCAGCGCCATGGCAGAGTGTTTCAAAAACAGAAAATATAAAACGCACTTCACCCCAGACTACGCTAAAGTGCACCCCTGCCTAACAGGGGTCAGAAACAATGACGGTGTTGCTCGCTGCACTGTTTGCAACAGTGACTTTTCTATTGCCCACGGTGTTTAACAGATGTCATTCGTTCACTAGCACAGCTAACGTTATTTAACCTAGCTGGCTAGCTGCTAAGGAGCTACTCTGTTGATGTCCTGCGTGATGAGGCCAAACTCCCTGTATTACAACTTGCTTAAAGTTGTAATAGAATTAAAAAAACAACCCCATGGTAATATAAGTACATACTTTAATGTCACATTTTCTGCTTAAGACAATATAATAACGATACACCTTATGCTTTTATTTCTTTTAGGGACCGTGGGGGGGGGGGGTGGATATGGGGATGCAGGGGTCAGGAGTGGTGGTACTACCTCCCTGAAATGAGTTTTTGCAGGGTGGGATGTCCGGTAAAGTAAAAACTTGGCCCTGCGCACCTCCTTCAAACTCCTTTAGCATCAACTTATGCTGTCTGGCAGTAAACATTCCCATCTTGATGACTGATTGTGAATGTCTCTCATCATCTTTTAAACCTCCTTATCAGGGCTCCCCTCAGAGAAAATGACCCAAG
Source organism: Hypanus sabinus (assembly GCF_030144855.1). Classification (NCBI taxonomy): domain Eukaryota; kingdom Metazoa; phylum Chordata; class Chondrichthyes; order Myliobatiformes; family Dasyatidae; genus Hypanus; species Hypanus sabinus. Next base: position 32,682,486 of record NC_082729.1, on the reverse strand, counting down.
TTTCCCTAAAACAACCCAAATCCCCTTACAGCTCACACCCTCTGGTCATGGTGAATACCTTGTGCACCCTCTCCAAATGCCCCCCACACCTCCTGTAAAGGGGGCAACCGCAATTGAACGCAGGCCCCCAAGTGCGGCCGAACCAGAGTTTTAAGCAGTTCTCTGGTTCCATCCACCTGTCGTCCTTCACCTTGCCCTTGGCCCACCCATCGCCGACAGGGCCCTGCCTTGGCCCTCCCACATTGGCACATCCCTCGGGACTCTCGCCAAGTTTTGTCGACGCGCTGCAGAAAGCAGGTACCGCGGCGCGGCCCGCCCATGACCTGGAGAAACCGCAGAGAGCGGCAGACAGGCTCAGCACATCACGGAAACCAGCCTCCCCTCCGCGGACTCTGCCTCAGCATAGTCAAAGACCCCCACCCACCCCAGATATTCTCCCCTCTCCCCCCTCCCATTGGGCAAAAGATACAAAATGCTGAAAGCCCGTCCCATCGGGCTCAGGGACGGCTTCTACCCCGTTGCTATCAGTCTACTTCATTACTTTGATCAGCTCTCCCCCTCAGTCCCTGTCGCCCCAAGAAAAAGAATCCAACTTCCCCTCAAACGATCCAACTTCCCGATAGCTCACGTCCTCTAATCCAGCCAGCACCCTGGTGAACCCCATTCTTCACCCTCTCCAAAGGCCCCATATCCTCCTCGTATCTCACCAGACACACATCTCAAAGCCCTATCGAGCTCCTCAGAGCCCTCGCGCTGGATCTGCCTGCCCGTGACGCACTCGGCTCGTTAATCCGCGTTCTGTTTGACCGGCTCGATAGCCCGGCCCGTCGGGAAGTAACAGGCAAAAAAGCAGCTCACCCTGCTCTCAGTGCCTGCGACAATCGCAAACCGATGGCCGACCGTCCCCCATCCAGCTGCGGGGCCTCGGCCTGAAACATCCAGGGTTCCTGTCCCACGATAGGTCCCGCACAAGAATCCGGGCTCTCCCAGCAGATTAGTCCCTCGATAGAGTGCCTCTCACTATCTCTCTGTATTGCCCTCTCTCTTTCTCCCCTTGTTTGCCTCTCTCCCCCCAATCTCCCCCTCTTCCCCCCCACTTCCTTCCACACCTTCTCGTTCACTCCCTCTCCTTCACACCCCGTTCCCTCTCTCCCCCCGCGTCTCACCACCCCGTTTTCTCTCCCTCGCACACAGCTGGTCAGCGAGGAGTTCACTATTCTGGACATTGTCCGCGAGATGAGGCGACAGAGACCAGCGGCAGTGCAGACTAAGGTGAGACGTCACAAGGTTATTGGCACCCCAGGGATCGTCAGACCCCCAAACCCCTCTGAAAGTCTTTCGTCACAGTCTGGTTCCCGACCAGCACAGTCATCACCAAAGTACCCACTAAACCCCACACCGACCCCTGAGGTCCCTGTCCCGTCACACACTCTTGGGGTCACATAGTGAAACGCCCTCCACACCGTCCCATCACTCACTCCCAGGGTCAGACACAGAGTGAAACGCCCTCCGCACCGTCCCATCACTCACTCCCGGGGTCAGACACCGTCCCTCCACTCACTCCCGGGGTCAGACAGAGAGTGAAACGCCCTCCGCACCGTCCCATCACACACTCCCGGGGTCAGACACATAGTGAATCTCCCTCCGCACTGTCCCATCACTCACTCCCGGGGTCAGACACCGTCCCTCCACTCACTCCCGGGGTCAGACACAGACTGAAACGCCCTCCGCACCGTCCCATCACGCACTCCCGGGGTCAGACACCGTCCCTCCACTCACTCCCGGGGTCAGACACAGAGTGAAACGCAATCCGCACCGTCCCTCCACTCACTCCCGGGGCAGACACAGAGTGAAACGCCCTCCACACTGTCCCTTCACACACTCCCGGGGTCAGACACAGAGTGAAACTCCCTCCACACCGTCCCATCACCCACTCCCGGGGTCAGACACAGAGTGAAACCCCCTCCACACCGTCCCATCACACACTCCCGGGGTCAGACACAGAGTGAAGCTCCCTCCACACCATCCCATCACACACTCCCGGGGTCAGACACAGAGTCAAACTCGCTCCACACCGTCCCATCACACACTCCCGGGTCAGACGCAGAGTGAAGCTCCTTCCACACTGTCCCATCACCCACTCCCGGGGTCAGACACAGAGTGAAACCCCCTCCTCAACGTCCCATCACTCACTCCCGGGGTCAGACACAGAGTGAAACCCCCTCCACACCGTCCCATCACACACTCCCGGGGTCAGACACAGAGTGAAACTCCCTCCACACCGTCCCATCACACACTCCCGGGGTCAGACACAGAGTGAAACTCCCTCCACACCGTCCCATCACACACTCCCGGGGTCAGACACAGAGTGAAACCCCCTCCACACCGTCCCATCACACACTCCCGGGGTCAGACACATAGTGAATCTCCCTCCGCACTGTCCCATCACTCACTCCCGGGGTCAGACACCGTCCCTCCACTCACTCCCGGGGTCAGACACAGAGTGAAACTCCCTCCACACCGTCCCATCACACACTCCCGGGGCCAGACGCAGAGTGAAACTCCCTCCACTCCGTCCCATCACTCACTCCCGGGGTCAGTCACAGAGTGAAACCCCCTCCACACCGTCCCATCACACACTCCCGGGGTCAGACACCGTCCCTCCACTCACTCCCGGGGTCAGACACAGAGTGAAACGCCCTCCGCACCGTCCCTCCACTCACTCCCGGGGTCAGACACAGAGTGAAACGCCCTCCACACTGTCCCTTCACACACTCCCGGGGTCAGACACAGAGTGAAACTCCCTCCACACCGTCCCATCACCCACTCCCGGGGTCAGACACAGAGTGAAACCCCCTCCACACCGTCCCATCACACACTCCCGGGGTCAGACACAGAGTGAAGCTCCCTCCACACCATCCCATCACACACTCCCGGGGTCAGACACAGAGTCAAACTCGCTCCACACCATCCCATCACACACTCCCGGGGCCAGACGCAGAGTGAAACTCCCTCCACTCCGTCCCATCACACACTCCCGGGTCAGACGCAGAGTGAAGCTCCTTCCACACTGTCCCATCACCCACTCCCGGGGTCAGACACAGAGTGAAACCCCCTCCTCAACGTCCCATCACTCACTCCCGGGGTCAGACACAGAGTGAAACCCCCTCCACACTGTCCCATCACACACTCCCGGGGTCAGACACAGAGTGAAACTCCCTCCACACCGTCCCATCACACACTCCCGGGGTCAGACACAGAGTGAAACTCCCTCCACACCGTCCCATCACACACTCCCGGGGTCAGACACAGAGTGAAGCTCCCTCCACACCATCCCATCACACACTCCCGGGGTCAGACACAGAGTGAAACTCCCTCCACACCGTCCCATCACACACTCCCGGGGTCAGACACAGAGTGAAACTCCCTCCACACCGTCCCATCACACACTCCCGGGGCCAGACGCAGAGTGAAACTCCCTCCACTCCGTCCCATCACACACTCCCGGGGTCAGACATAGAGTGAAGCTCCCTCCACACTGTCCCATCACACACTCCTGGGGCCAGACGCAGAGTGAAGCTCCCTCCACACTGTCCCATCTCACACTCCCGGGGTCAGACACAGAGTGAATCTCCCTCCACACCATCTCATCACACACTCCCGGGGTCAGGCACAGAGTGAAGCTCCCTCCACACCATTCCATCACTCACTCCCGGGGTCAGACACAGAGTGAAACTCCCTCCACACCGTCCCATCACCCACTCCCGAGGTCAGACACAGAGTGAAACCCCCTCCTCAACGTCCCATCACTCACTCCCAGGGTCAGACACAGAGTGAAACCCCCTCCACACCGTCCCATCACACACTCCCGGGGTCAGACACATAGTGAATCTCCCTCCGCACTGTCCCATCACTCACTCCCGGGGTCAGACACCATCCCTCCACTCACTCCCGGGGTCAGACACAGAGTGAAACGCCCTCCGCACCGTCCCATCACACACTCCCGGGGTCAGACACAGAGTGAAACGCCCTCCGCACCGTCCCTCCACTCACTCCCGGGGTCAGACACAGAGTGAAACGCCCTCCACACTGTCCCTTCACACACTCCCAGGGTCAGACACAGAGTGAAGCTCCCTCCACACCATCCCATCACACACTCCCGGGGTCAGACACAGAGTGAAACTCCCTCCACACTGTCCCATCACCCACTCCCGGGGTCAGACACAGAGTGAAACCCCCTCCTCAATGTCACATCACTCACTCCCGGGGTCAGACACAGAGTGAAACCCCCTCCACACCGTCCCATCACACACTCCCGGGGTCAGACACAGAGTGAAGCTCCCTCCACACCATCCCATCACACACTCCCGGGGTCAGACACAGAGTGAAACTCCCTCCACACCGTCCCATCACACACTCCCGGGGCCAGACGCAGAGTGAAACTCCCTCCACTCCGTCCCATCACACACTCCTGGGGTCAGACATAGAGTGAAGCTCCCTCCACACTGTCCCATCACACACTCCTGGGGCCAGACGCAGAGTGAAGCTCCCTCCACACTGTCCCATCTCACACTCCCGGGGTCAGACACAGAGTGAATCTCCCTCCACACCATCTCATCACACACTCCCGGGGTCAGGCACAGAGTGAAGCTCCCTCCACACCATTCCATCACTCACTCCCGGGGTCAGACACAGAGTGAAACCCCCTCCACACCGTCCCATCACACACTCCCGGGGTCAGACACATAGTGAATCTCCCTCCGCACTGTCCCATCACTCACTCCCGGGGTCAGACACCGTCCCTCCACTCACTCCCGGGGTCAGACACAGAGTGAAACGCCCTCCGCACCGTCCCTCCACTCACTCCCGGGGTCAGACACAGAGTGAAATGCCCTCCACACTGTCCCTTCACACACTCCCGGGGTCAGACACAGAGTGAAACTCCCTCCACACCATTCCATCACTCACTCCCGGGGTCAGACACAGAGTGAAACTCCCTCCACTCTGTCCCATCACACACTCCTGGGGCCAGACGCAGAGTGAAGCTCCCTCCACACTGTCCCATCTCACACTCCCGGGGTCAGACACAGAGTGAATCTCCCTCCACACCATCTCATCACACACTCCCGGGGTCAGGCACAGAGTGAAGCTCCCTCCACACCTTTCCATCACTCACTCCCGGGGTCAGACACAGAGTGAAACTCCCTCCACACCGTCCCATCACCCACTCCCGGGGTCAGACACAAAGTGAAACCCCCTCCTCAACGTCCCATCACTCACTCCCGGGGTCAGACACAGAGTGAAACGCCCTCCACACTGTCCCTTCACACACTCCCGGGGTCAGACACAGAGTGAAGCTCCCTCCACACCATCCCATCACACACTCCCGGGGTCAGACACAGAGTCAAACTCGCTCCACACCGTCCCATCACACACTCCCGGGTCAGACGCAGAGTGAAGCTCCTTCCACACTGTCCCATCACCCACTCCCGGGGTCAGACACAGAGTGAAACCCCCTCCTCAACGTCCCATCACTCACTCCCGGGGTCAGACACAGAGTGAAACCCCCTCCACACCGTCCCATCACACACTCCCGGGGTCAGACACAGAGTGAAACTCCCTCCACACCGTCCCATCACACACTCCCGGGGTCAGACACAGAGTGAAACCCCCTCCACACCGTCCCATCACACACTCCCGGGGTCAGACACATAGTGAATCTCCCTCCGCACTGTCCCATCACTCACTCCCGGGGTCAGACACCGTCCCTCCACTCACTCCCGGGGTCAGACACAGAGTGAAACTCCCTCCACACCGTCCCATCACACACTCCCGGGGCCAGACGCAGAGTGAAACTCCCTCCACTCCGTCCCATCACTCACTCCCGGGGTCAGTCACAGAGTGAAACCCCCTCCACACCGTCCCATCACACACTCCCGGGGTCAGACACCGTCCCTCCACTCACTCCCGGGGTCAGACACAGAGTGAAACGCCCTCCGCACCGTCCCTCCACTCACTCCCGGGGTCAGACACAGAGTGAAACGCCCTCCACACTGTCCCTTCACACACTCCCGGGGTCAGACACAGAGTGAAACTCCCTCCACACCGTCCCATCACCCACTCCCGGGGTCAGACACAGAGTGAAACCCCCTCCACACCGTCCCATCACACACTCCCGGGGTCAGACACAGAGTGAAGCTCCCTCCACACCATCCCATCACACACTCCCGGGGTCAGACACAGAGTCAAACTCGCTCCACACCATCCCATCACACACTCCCGGGGCCAGACGCAGAGTGAAACTCCCTCCACTCCGTCCCATCACACACTCCCGGGTCAGACGCAGAGTGAAGCTCCTTCCACACTGTCCCATCACTCACTCCCGGGGTCAGACACAGAGTGAAACCCCCTCCACACTGTCCCATCACACACTCCCGGGGTCAGACACAGAGTGAAACTCCCTCCACACCGTCCCATCACACACTCCCGGGGTCAGACACAGAGTGAAACTCCCTCCACACCGTCCCATCACACACTCCCGGGGTCAGACACAGAGTGAAGCTCCCTCCACACCATCCCATCACACACTCCCGGGGTCAGACACAGAGTGAAACTCCCTCCACACCGTCCCATCACACACTCCCGGGGTCAGACACAGAGTGAAACTCCCTCCACACCGTCCCATCACACACTCCCGGGGCCAGACGCAGAGTGAAACTCCCTCCACTCCGTCCCATCACACACTCCCGGGGTCAGACATAGAGTGAAGCTCCCTCCACACTGTCCCATCACACACTCCTGGGGCCAGACGCAGAGTGAAGCTCCCTCCACACTGTCCCATCTCACACTCCCGGGGTCAGACACAGAGTGAATCTCCCTCCACACCATCTCATCACACACTCCCGGGGTCAGGCACAGAGTGAAGCTCCCTCCACACCATTCCATCACTCACTCCCGGGGTCAGACACAGAGTGAAACTCCCTCCACACCGTCCCATCACCCACTCCCGAGGTCAGACACAGAGTGAAACCCCCTCCTCAACGTCCCATCACTCACTCCCGGGGTCAGACACAGAGTGAAACCCCCTCCACACCGTCCCATCACACACTCCCGGGGTCAGACACATAGTGAATCTCCCTCCGCACTGTCCCATCACTCACTCCCGGGGTCAGACACCATCCCTCCACTCACTCCCGGGGTCAGACACAGAGTGAAACGCCCTCCGCACCGTCCCATCACACACTCCCGGGGTCAGACACAGAGTGAAACGCCCTCCGCACCGTCCCTCCACTCACTCCCGGGGTCAGACACAGAGTGAAACGCCCTCCACACTGTCCCTTCACACACTCCCAGGGTCAGACACAGAGTGAAGCTCCCTCCACACCATCCCATCACACACTCCCGGGGTCAGACACAGAGTGAAACTCCCTCCACACTGTCCCATCACCCACTCCCGGGGTCAGACACAGAGTGAAACCCCCTCCTCAATGTCACATCACTCACTCCCGGGGTCAGACACAGAGTGAAACCCCCTCCACACCGTCCCATCACACACTCCCGGGGTCAGACACAGAGTGAAGCTCCCTCCACACCATCCCATCACACACTCCCGGGGTCAGACACAGAGTGAAACTCCCTCCACACCGTCCCATCACACACTCCCGGGGCCAGACGCAGAGTGAAACTCCCTCCACTCCGTCCCATCACACACTCCTGGGGTCAGACATAGAGTGAAGCTCCCTCCACACTGTCCCATCACACACTCCTGGGGCCAGACGCAGAGTGAAGCTCCCTCCACACTGTCCCATCTCACACTCCCGGGGTCAGACACAGAGTGAATCTCCCTCCACACCATCTCATCACACACTCCCGGGGTCAGGCACAGAGTGAAGCTCCCTCCACACCATTCCATCACTCACTCCCGGGGTCAGACACAGAGTGAAACCCCCTCCACACCGTCCCATCACACACTCCCGGGGTCAGACACATAGTGAATCTCCCTCCGCACTGTCCCATCACTCACTCCCGGGGTCAGACACCGTCCCTCCACTCACTCCCGGGGTCAGACACAGAGTGAAACGCCCTCCGCACCGTCCCTCCACTCACTCCCGGGGTCAGACACAGAGTGAAATGCCCTCCACACTGTCCCTTCACACACTCCCGGGGTCAGACACAGAGTGAAACTCCCTCCACACCATTCCATCACTCACTCCCGGGGTCAGACACAGAGTGAAACTCCCTCCACTCTGTCCCATCACACACTCCTGGGGCCAGACGCAGAGTGAAGCTCCCTCCACACTGTCCCATCTCACACTCCCGGGGTCAGACACAGAGTGAATCTCCCTCCACACCATCTCATCACACACTCCCGGGGTCAGGCACAGAGTGAAGCTCCCTCCACACCTTTCCATCACTCACTCCCGGGGTCAGACACAGAGTGAAACTCCCTCCACACCGTCCCATCACCCACTCCCGGGGTCAGACACAAAGTGAAACCCCCTCCTCAACGTCCCATCACTCACTCCCGGGGTCAGACACAGAGTGAAACGCCCTCCACACTGTCCCTTCACACACTCACGGGGTCAGACACAGAGTGAAACTCCCTCCACACTGTCCCATCACACACTCCCGGGGTCAGACACAGAGTGAAACTCCCTCCACACCGTCCCATCACCCACTCCCGGGGTCAGACACCGTCCCTCCACTCACTCCCGGGGTCAGACACAGAGTGAAACGCCCTCCGCACCGTCCCATCACACACTCCCGGGGTCAGACACCGTCCCTCCACTCACTCCCGGGGTCAGACACAGAGTGAAACGCCCTCCGCACCGTCCTTCCACTCACTCCCGGGGTCAGACACAGAGTGAAACTCCCTCCACACTGTCCCATCACACACTCCTGGAATCAGACACAGAGTGAAACTCCCTCCACACCATTCCATCACACACTCCCGGGGTCAGACATAGAGTGAAGCTCCCTCCACACTGTCCCATCACACACTCCTGGGGCCAGACGCAGAGTGAAGCTCCCTCCACACTGTCCCATCTCACACTCCCGGGGTCAGACACAGAGTGAATCTCCCTCCACACCATCTCATCACACACTCCCGGGGTCAGGCACAAAGTGAAGCTCCCTCCACACCTTTCCATCACTCACTCCCGGGGTCAGACACAGAGTGAAACTCCCTCCACACCGTCCCATCACCCACTCCCGGGGTCAGACACAGAGTGAAACCCCCTCCTCAACGTCCCATCACTCACTCCCGGGGTCAGACACAGAGTGAAACCCCCTCCACACCGTCCCATCACACACTCCCGGGGTCAGACATAGAGTGAAGCTCCCTCCATACCGTCCCATCACTCGCTCCCGGAGTCAGACACAGAGTGAAGCTCCCTCCACACCGTCCCATCACACACTCCCGGGGTCAGACACAGAGTGAAGCTCCCTCCACACCGTCCCATCACACACTCCCGGAGTGAGACACAGAGTGAAACTCCCTCTGCACCGTCCCATCAGACACTCCTGGGGTCAGACACAGAGTGAATCTCCCTCCAGACCGTCCCATCACACACTCCCGGGGTCAGACACAGAGTGAATCTCCCTCCAGACCATCCCATCACTCACTCCCGGGGTCAGACACAGAGTGAAACTCCCTCCACACCGTCCCAGCACACACTCCCGGGGTCAGACACAGAGTGAAGCTCCCTCCACACTGTCCCATCACACACTCCCGGGGTCAGACACAGAGTGAAACTCCCTCCACACCGTCCCAGCACACACTCCCGGGGTCAGACAGAGTGAAGCTCCCTCCACACTGTCCCATCACACACTCCTGGGGTCAGACACAGAGTGAAGCTCCCTCCACACCGTCCCATCACACACTCCCGGAGTGAGACACAGAGTGAAACTCCCTCTGCACCGTCCCATCAGACACTCCTGGGGTCAGACACAGAGTGAATCTCCCTCCAGACCGTCCCATCACACACTCCCGGGGTCAGACACAGAGTGAATCTCCCTCCAGACCATCCCATCACTCACTCCCGGGGTCAGACACAGAGTGAAACTCCCTCCACACCGTCCCAGCACACACTCCCGGGGTCAGACACAGAGTGAAGCTCCCTCCACACTGTCCCATCACACACTCCCGGGGTCAGACACAGAGTGAAACTCCCTCCACACCGTCCCAGCACACACTCCCGGGGTCAGACAGAGTGAAGCTCCCTCCACACTGTCCCATCACACACTCCTGGGGTCAGACACAGAGTGAAGCTCCCTCCACACCGTCCCATTCACACACTCCCGTGGTCAGACGCAGAGTGAAGCTCCCTCCACACTGTCCCATCACACACTCCTGGGGTCAGACACAGAGTGAAGCTCCCTCTACACTGCCCCAGCACACACTCCCGGGGTCAGACACAGAGTGAAACTCCCTCCACACCGTCCCATCACACACGCCCGGGGTCAGACACAGAGTGAAACTCCCTCCACACTGTCCCATCACACACTGCCGGGGTCAGATACAGAGTGAAGCTCCCTCCACACCGTCTCATCACTCACTCACAGGGTCAGACACAGAGTGCAACTCCCTCCACACCATCCCATCACTCACTCCCGGGGTCAGACACAGAGTGAAACTCCCTCCACACCGTCCCAGCACACACTCCCGGGGTCAGACACAGAGTGAAGCTCCCTCCACACCGTCCCATTCACACACTCCCGGGGTCAGACGCAGAGTGAAGCTCCCTCCACACTGTACCATCACACACTCCTGGGGTCAGACACAGAGTGAAGCTCCCTCCACACCGTCCCATTCACACACTCCCGGGGTCAGACGCAGAGTGAAGCTCCCTCCACACTGTCCCATCACACACTCCTGGGGTCAAACACAGAGTGAAGCTCCCTCTACACTGCCCCATCACACACTCCCGGGGTCAGACACAGAGTGAAACTCCCTCCACACTGTCCCATCACACACTCCCGGGGTCAGACACAGAGTGAAGCTCCCTCCACACCGTCTCATCACTCACTCACAGTGTCAGACACAGAGAGAAACTCCCTCCACACCGTCCCATCACACACTCCCGGGGTCAGACACAGAGTGAAACTCCCTCCACACCGTCCCATCACACACTCACAGGGTCAGACACAGAATGAAACTCCCTCCACACCGTCCCATCACACACTCACAGGGTCAGACACAGAGTGAAACTCCCTCCACACTGTCCCATCACACACTCACAGGGTCAGACACAGAGTGAAACTCCCTCCACACTGTCCCATCACACACTCCTGGGGTCAGACACAGAGTGAAGCTCCCTCCACACCGTCCCATCACACACTCACAGGGTCAAACACAGAGTGAAGCTCCCTCTACACTGCCCCATCACACACTCCCGGGGTCAGACACAGAGTGAAACTCCCTCCACACTGTCTCATCACTCACTCACAGGGTCAGACACAGAGAGAAACTCCCTCCACACCGTCCCATCACACACTCCCGGGGTCAGACACAGAGTGAAACTCCCTCCACACCGTCCCATCACACACTCACAGGGTCAGACACAGAATGAAACTCCCTCCACACTGTCCCATCACACACTCACAGGGTCAGACACAGAGTGAAACTCCCTCCACACCGTCCCATCACACACTCACAGGGTCAGACACAGAGTGAAACTCCCTCCACACTGTCCCATCACACACTCACAGGGTCAGACACAGAGTGAAACTCCCTCCACACTGTCCCATCACACACTCCCGGGGTCAGAGACAGAGTGAGGCTGCGAACTGCGAACTGCGTGGTTTCTTGCATTTGCTGTGTGACAGTTGTCTCGGTTACTGCCGGTGTATCAGCTGGAACTTGGCTCTCTCGTTCTTACGCTGAGCACCCTCCCATCCCACTTCCTCTTTGAAGTCTGCACCGTGCTGTCGAGGTCTCGAGGGTTGTGTGCACTGCGGTTCCGTCACGGCCCACGCTGACCGTCTCCCCCCTCTCCTCCCCACCCTCAGGATCAGTACCACTTCGTCTACCGCATTGTCGCTGAGATGTTCCACAGGCAGCTGGAATCCCGGACCCCCCATTACCAAAACTGGAAGGTGAGGGCCATGGTGGGATGAATTCTGGGAAATTACCGCTTTGGAGACACTGTCACAGCTTCCCCTGGCCTGGGGTGTGCCTGCGTGTCTGTGTGTGGGTGTGTCTGTCTGTGTGTTTGTCTCTGTGTGTGGGTCTGTGTCTGTCTAGGTGTGTTTCTGGTTGTTCCTAGGGACACTGGCCTTGGTGACGTCAATCCCGGCACGGGCCAGATCTTCCCGGTGAATCAGGTGGCAGTTTGTTGGTGTGGGTGCCCGGGCTGTGGATGGCATGGAAGGGGTTAAATTGGCTTGCCAATCACCGACACACAGGAAGCCCTGAACTTCCTCCGCCACAGCCGTCGGCCGCCAGCGTTCGGGGTGGTGGGGGGGGACGCCGTTCGATGCACTGCCCGAGCAGCTCCGCGCGATCTCTCTGTCAACCCCCCGGCCCACACCTTGCCCTCCTCCTCACTCGCCCCTCTCGTGTGTTCTCTCCCCACCTGGCTGCCCACCTCTGGAACGCCAGGCCACTGAGCAGACGCAGCCGGAAGGAAAGCAGCCGGCAGCTTCGAAACCAGCGCTCCTGCCCAAGCCTCGGAGGTGAGGAGGGGGCGGGGTGGCAAGAGCATGGGGGGGGGGAGGGAGGGGTCGCGGCGGAAAGAGCAGAACAGATGCGGGGAGAGGCGTGGGTAGGGTGAGGAGGGAGATCGCGAGGAGGATGGGATTAGTGGCGTGCGCAGAAGAGGGAGAGAGGAGAGATGGAGGGGTGTAGGAAGGGGGAGGGGAATGGGAGAGGAGGGATCCAGGTTGGGGGGGTGAAGATGGCACGGGAGGGAGGGAGGAGGTGTGTGGCCGATATGTGAGGGGAAAAGAGGGAGGGGAGGTGGTGAGAGGGTTGGGGGAGGCAAAGATATCTAAGGTGTTGGAGGAGAGGAGGGAGGGGCAGAGGGAAGGGAGGAACGAAGGGCTTGGCGGAGGGAGAAGTAGGAAGTTGGTGGCCCTGATCAGAGTTCACAGTTGTCCTATTTCTCTCTCTCTCTCTCTCTGCTCTCCCCCATTTTTCTCTCACCCCCAAATTTCACTGTCTCTGCCACATCCTCTCTCACACCCCTCTCCCCAACTCACCTCCCTCCACACCCCCCTTTCCACTTCCTCTCAACCCCTCACCTTCTCTCCCCTCCTGTTCCCCCCGTCCCTGCCCACCTCCTTGCACCCACGTCGTCCGCAGACAGCCAAGAGCCCGCTCGCCGCAGCCACCAGCAGCGGCCATGTCGGGGCAGGGCACTGAAACCTACGCCATGGTGTCCCGTCTCAGGCCTGTGTCAGGGGGTCCCCCTCCCACCCACCTGCCCTCGGCTGGGGGGACTCCCGCATATGCCAAACGACCGGAGGGGCCGGTTCCCACCCCCCGCCACCTCTACAGCAACGTGGTGGGGGAAGATCAGAGGGTGCAGACACCCGCCTCGCCCGTCTATGCCCAAATGCGCCCGGGGGGTGTCCTGGCAGCAGGGGAGGGCAGCAGTACCAACTACAGCACAATCCAGTTCAGCAGCGAGCCTGCCAGTGGCCCAGGTGAGACCCCCATCGCTGACCGGATTCCCCTTGCTGCCTGCCAGGCATCCTCCCCGTCTGCCCCCTACCCCTCCCCATCGCTCTCCTCACTCACCTTCCTCACCCACCTTGCCCTCACTTGTCCTTGCCCCCTTCCTCCTTTCTCTGATTTCCCCTACTTACCCCTCCTCCACATACCCCCGCTCTCCTCTCTAGCCCTGGTACTCCACCTTATCTCATCCCACTCCTTACCCCCTCCCACTCCTTACCCCCTCCCACTCCTTACCCCCTCCCACTCCTTACCCCTCCCACTCCTTACCCCCTCCCACTCCTTACCCCCTCCCACTCCTTACCCCCTCCCACTCCTTACCCCTCCCACTCCTTACCCCCTCCCACTCCTTACCCCCTCCCACTCCTTACCCCTCCCACTCCTTACCCCCTCCCACTCCTTACCCCCTCCCACTCCTTACCCCTCCCACTCCTTACCCCCTCCCACTCCTTACCCCCTCCCACTCCTTACCCCCTCCCACTCCTTACTCCTCCCACTCCTTACTCCTCCCACTCCTTACTCCTCCCACTCCTTACCCCCTCCCACTCCTTACCCCTCCCACTCCTTACCCCCTCCCACTCCTTACCTCCTCCCACTCCTTACCCCTCCCACTCCTTACCCCCTCCCACTCCTTACCCCTCCCACTCCTTACCCCCTCCCACTCCTTACCCCTCCCACTCCTTACTCCTCCCACTCCTTACCCCCTCCCACTCCTTACCCCCTCCCACTCCTTACTCCTCCCACTCCTTACCCCTCCCACTCCTTACCCCTCCCACTCCTTACCCCTCCCACTCCTTACCCCCTCCCACTCCTTACCTCCTCCCACTCCTTACCTCCTCCCACTCCTTACCTCCTCCCACTCCTTACCTCCTCCCACTCCTTACCCCTCCCACTCCTTACCCCCTCCCACTCCTTACCTCCTCCCACTCCTTACCTCCTCCCACACCCCTCCCACTCCTTACCCCCTCCCACTCCTTACCCCTCCCACTCCTTACCCCTCCCACTCCTTACTCCTCCCACTCCTTACTCCTCCCACTCCTTACCCCTCCCACTCCTTACTCCTCCCACTCCTTACCCCTCCCACTCCTTACCCCCTCCCACTCCTTACCCCCTCCCACTCCTTACTCCTCCCACTCCTTACTCCTCCCACTCCTTACCCCCTCCCACTCCTTACCCCCTCCCACTCCTTACCCCCTCCCACTCCTTACTCCTCCCACTCCTTACTCCCACTCCTTACCCCCTCCCACTCCTTACCCCTCCCACTCCTTACCCCTCCCACTCCTTACTCCTCCCACTCCTTACTCCTCCCACTCCTTACCCCTCCCACTCCTTACCCCTCCCACTCCTTACCCCCTCCCACTCCTTACTCCTCCCACTCCTTACCCCTCCCACTCCTTACCCCTCCCACTCCTTACTCCTCCCACTCCTTACTCCTCCCACTCCTTACCCCTCCCACTCCTTACCCCCTCCCACTCCTTACTCCTCCCACTCCTTACTCCTCCCACTCCTTACTCCTCCCACTCCTTACTCCTCCCACTCCTTACCCCTCCCACTCCTTACCCCTCCCACTCCTTACTCCTCCCACTCCTTACTCCTCCCACTCCTTACCCCTCCCACTCCTTACCCCCTCCCACTCCTTACTCCTCCCACTCCTTACTCCTCCCACTCCTTACTCCTCCCACTCCTTACTCCTCCCACTCCTTACTCCTCCCACTCCTTACCCCCTCCCACTCCTTACTCCTCCCACTCCTTACTCCTCCCACTCCTTACTCCTCCACTCCTTACCCCTCCACTCCTTACCCCTCCTACCCCCACTTCTTAGCTGCCCACTCCTTAAGCCAATCCTATTCCCTAGCCCATCCCACTCCTTAACCTATCCCAATCCCCATTGCCGCATTGCCCCCTCCGCATCACCCCCCTCCATATCCACATCTCCCTCTCCTTCCCCTACTCTTCCCTTTCCCCTCACTGTTCTCACCGCCTACTCCTCCTCGCTCTCCCTCCCCCTTGCACCTTCGCCCCCTCCTGCCTGCCCACCTCTTCCGCCTCGCCCTCTTCTCCCCACCCTCCGGAGGAAACGGTGCGATTCCCGTGACAGCATCGATCTGCAGAGGGATCTTGCGATTCCACAGCCGGCCGCGCCGTGAGGCGAGGAGAACGAGACGCAGCGCCGGCGGTGAACGAGCTTGCCTCCATCGCGCGGGATGTTGACTCCTCGAGTCAGGGAGTGCTGTTGGAGGCTCGAGGCCACAGCCTCCCCCAATCACAGGGGGCATTGGGCAGGGTGTCTGGATTAGAGAGCGCAGTCTATACGGTGAGGTTGAACAAGAGGGTTGTTTTCTCCAGAGTGGCTGAGGTTGAGGGCAGGCCGGATAGAGGTCGATGAGATGAGAGGTTCGTGGGTTTCCTCCATGTGGGTGGTCTGGCTCGCACCGGTCGGTAGGTTAATTGGTCTCTGTAAATTGTCCCGTGATTAGGCTAGGGTTAAATCATAAGACACAGGAGCAGAATGAGGCCGTTCGGCCCATCGAGTCTGCTCCGCCATTTCATCACGCCTGATCCGATTTTCCTCTCATCTCCAATATCCTGCTTTTTCCCCGTAACCCTTCATGACCTTTCCAATCAAGAATCGATCAACCTCTGCCTTAAACGTACATAAAGTCGGCCTCCACAGCTGCCTGTGACAATGAATTCCACAGATTCACCACCTCCTTGGCTAAAGAAATTCCTCCTCATCTCCGTTCTGAGGCTGGGGCTGTGTGCTCTAGCCTTAGACTCCCCCGCCATAAGAAACATCTTCTCCACATCCACCCTACCCAGGCCTTTCACCATTCGATAGGTCACCCCTCATTCTTCTGAATTCTAGTGGCCCAGAGCCATCAAACGCTCTTTATATGACAAGCAGTTCAATGCCAGAACTGTTTCCGTGATCCTCCTCTGAACAGTCTCTTGTTTCACCACATCCTTTCTAACATAAGGTGCCCAGAATACTCTGAGAATAGTCAGAATACTTCGTATTGAGGGATTGTTAGTCGGCAACAAAAAAGAAAGGGAGTTTTTAACCCTGGGGTGAGAGGGGGAAAGTTTAAAGAGGAGAGGGGCAAATTTTTTTTACACACAGAGTGGCAGGTGCCCGGAATGTCCTGCCAGGGGTGTTGGCGGACACAGATGCAATGGAAGTGGCTGTTGGACAGGTACATGGGCGCGCTGGGGCTTGAGGGGGACGGACCATGCGCAGGCTGTATAAATTTAGTTTAATTTGGTATTGTGTTAAGTCAGCTGTAGCGGACAGCGAAGCAGAGTTGATGGCCTAATTCTGTGCCTGTGCTTTATAGTGCACAGTACAGGCGCGATGGGCCAAGTGGCCTGACCCTCTGCTGTGCCATTCCATGTTCCACACTCAGTGGCCACTTCTTTAGATACACCTGCTCGTTATCTAATCGGCCAATCACGTGGCAGCAACCCAACGCGCAAGAGCATGCTGACGTGGTCATGAGGTTCATCTGTGGTTCAGGCCAAACGTCAGAACGGGGGCAGAAACGTGATCTCAGTGTCTTTGGCCGTTGGTGCCAGACGGGGTGGTTTGAGTATCTCAGAAACTGCTGACCTCCTGGGATTTTTATGCTCAACAGTCTCTCGGGTTGAAAGAAACAAAAAAACACATCTGGCGAAGAAAGTCCTGCAGGTGAAAAGGCCTGGTTAATGAGAGGGGTCAGAGAATGGCCGGACCGGTCCAAGCCGACAGGAACTCGGATAACCACACATGCTTTTTCGCGCT
Source organism: Hypanus sabinus (assembly GCF_030144855.1). Taxonomy (NCBI): domain Eukaryota; kingdom Metazoa; phylum Chordata; class Chondrichthyes; order Myliobatiformes; family Dasyatidae; genus Hypanus; species Hypanus sabinus. The sequence continues at coordinate 32,665,033 of NC_082729.1, read as the reverse complement.
GGGGCTGAGAGGGAAAGTGGATCGGCAGTGATGAAATGGCGGAGAGACCTCGATGGCCAAATGGCCCAATTCTGCTCCTTAATCTTATGGCTTTATTACAACAGCGGTGTGCAGAGGAGCTTCTCTGAACACACGACACGTTGAAGCTTGACGTGGGTGGGCTACAGCCGCAGAAGACCGTGAACACACACTCAGTGGCCACTTTATTAGGTACCGGAGGTATCGCCGGGGGTGAAAGCTCGCACTCTCTATTAAATGCTCCTGATGACGTGCGTCTCAAATAGTGACAACCAAGTCCAGCTCCTGGCCTTCATGCCTGGCTTAGATACTAAGCCTAGCAGCACCACTTCGATTGATGGGGCAACCAGTCGCTTCGGGCAGGACAGACTCGTCAGCCGTGGTCGGCAGCTCGTCCAGGAGATCTCTGATCTCTGATCTCAGCTGCCCTGTGGCCACACCCGCTCTTGGGGGGAGGCTTCGGCAGTAAACCCCGAGAGGAGACGAACGCTGACTGGCAACCCCTGCGATGCCAGACTGCATCAGTCTCTGCCATTGCTGTGGGTTCGTTGGCTGCGTGGAGAGGGGGGGGGGGCCTGTTGCACCAGCAACAGCTTGCCCTCCCGATCGTACTGCCCCGATTTGTACCCTGGCTTAAACAGCGATGACGCAGCATTTATAGATTCATAGAGTCACAGAAAAGTACAGCACAAAACCAGGCCCTTCGGCCCATCTAGACCATGCTGAGCCACTTAAACAGCCTACTCCCATCGACCATGGCCCTCCATACCCCTACAATCCACGTACCTACCCAAACTTCTCTCAAACATTGAAATTGAGCTCGTATCACCACTTGCACTGCCAGCTCGTTCCACACTCTCACCTCCCTCGGAGTGAAGAAGATTCCCCTCATGATTTTCACCTTTCACCCTTAACCCATGACCTCTGGTTATAGTCCCACCCAATCTCTGGGGAAAAGCCTGCTTGCGTTTACCCTATCTATACCCCTCCTAATTTTGTCTAACTCCATCGAATCGCCTCTTAATCTTCGACATTCTAAGGAATGCAGTCCTAACCTGTTCAATCTTTCCTTGTAGCTCAGGCCCTCCAGACCTGGCAACATCCTTGTAGATCTTCTCTGCACTCTTTCAACCTCGTTCACATCTTTCCTGTAGGTGGGCGACCAAAACTGCAGACAGTACTCAAAATTAGGCCTCGCCGATGTCTTATACAACTTCAATCCTGACCAATGGAGGGGAGGTACCTAATAAAATGGCCACTGAGTGTATGTGTACTCATTGTGTACAGTTCTGGTCACCGAATTATAGGAAAGGTGTCAACAAAATAGAGAGAGTACAGAGAAGATTTACTAGAATGTTACCTGGGTTTCAGCACCTAAGTTACAGAGAAAGGTTGAACAAGTTAGGTCTTTATTCTTTGGAGCGTAGAAGGTTGAGGGGGAAATTGATAGAGGTATTTAAAATTATGAGGGGGATAGATAGAGTTGATGTGGATAGGCTTTTTCCACTGAGTGTAGGGGAGATTCAAACAAGAGGACATGAGTTGAGAGTTAGGGGGAAAAGTTTAGGGGTAACAGGAGGGGGAACTTCTTTACTCAGAGAGTGGTAGCTGTGTGGAATGAGTTTCCAGTAGAAGTGGTAGAGGCAGTTTCGAGGCCATTTAAGGTAAAATTGGATAGGTATATGGGCAGGAAAGGAATGGAGGGTTATGGGCTGAGTGCAGGTCGGTGGGACTAGGTGAGAGTAAGCGTTCGGCACGGACTAGAAGGGCCGAGATGGCCTGTTTCTGTGCTGTAATTGTTAGATGGTTGTAGTGTGAGGCCAGGACTGGAGAATGCCTGAGCAGGGAAGGGTTTGGAACAGGCCACGTGGTGCTGTTGATATAAACTGACAAGAATTTAACTCGGACAAGGGCAGGATGTTGGATATTGGGAAGTCAAGCCAGGGCAGGACTCACACAGTGAACAGCAGGGCTCTGGGGAGTGTTGTAGAACAGAAACCCAGGCGTGAAGGTGTGTAGTTCTCTGAAAGTAATTCAATTGAATGAAATTGGTTTATTATTGTTCCAGCTACTGAGATACAGTGAAGATCTTGTCTTGCACCCTGTTCATACCGATCAGATCATTACACAGAGCACTGAGGTAGAACAGGTCAAACAATAACAGAATGCAGAATAGAGTGTCACAGTTACAGAGAGAGTGCAGTGCAGGCAAACGATAAGGTGGAAGATCACAATGAAAGTGGGCTGAGAAAAGGCAGATGGAGTTTAATGCAGACAAGTGTGAGGTGTTGCACTTTGGGAGGACCAGCCAGGGTCGGACTTGCAATTTGAGCGGTATTGCAGCACAACAATGGGATTTGTGGATGCGGGTCCAGAACTCATTGAGGGTGGTGTCAAAAAGGTAGACGGGCTAAAGAGAGCTTCTGGCCCAATCTCCGAGATACAGCACAGCATTGTGACCTTCTTCCCAGCAGGACCACGCCACCCATGTGACCAATTAACCTGCCAACCTGTACATCTTCGGACTGTGGGAGGAAACCGGAGCGTGCAAACTCCTCACGGGCAGCGAACGCTGTAAAGCGTTGTGCTAACCGCTACACTACCGTGTCGTCCTCAGTCAGGAGTTTGAGTACAAGAGTTGGGATGTTACGTTGACGTTGTATAACGCCGGTGGGGTCAAATTTGGAGCATTGTGTTCAGTTCTGGTCAGCCACCTGCAGGAAATGTACCAATCAGATTGAAAGAGGGCAGAGAAAATTTACAAGGATGTTGCTGGGATTTGAGAAACTGTGTTATGGGGAAGAGTCGAATAGGCTAGGACATTAACCCCCCACCCCCACCATCCCCGAGCACGGACAATACAGGGGTAATGAATCATAGGATTTGAATACAAGCAAGCTTGTCGGGGCACAGAGTACCGGAGTTGGGACGTCCCGTTACACCCGTACAAAAACGTCAGTGAGGCCGCACTCAGAGTATTGTGGCGGTTCTGGTCGCCCAGCTATGGGAAGGATGTCATTAAGCTGGAGAGGGGGTGGGAAAGATTCACCGGGATGTTCCCAGGACCGGAGGGCTTGAGAGGCTGGACAGACTGGGACTGTTTTCCCTGGAGCGAAGGAGGCTGAGGGGGTGACTTTATGGAGGTTTATAAAACCACGAGGGGCATAGGTAAGACGGATGGTCACAGCCTTTCTCCCTTGGGTAGGCACATCTTAGGAGGAGCCGGATTTAAGGGAAACTGAGGTTTTCACCGAGGGCGGTCCGTGTATGGGAATATTTACAATGTACTTGGACATTAAACTGGATAGGGAAGGTTTAGGGGGATAGGGGCCAAGCAGGGCAGAGGTTGGAATGGACCAGACGGGCCCTGTTTCATGCTGTAGAGCTGTGTAAGGAGTTGGTGTGATGAACCCCAGCTGGACTGGCACAGAGATTGGGACGAGTGGGTTGGGAACGGTGGGTCAGTTGGAGGCTACGCGGTCACTCCGTTTTTGAGGACGGCCTGCTCTAGGCAGAATTATAGCAGTTCCATATTCTTTCCGTTTCTGTATGATTGACCTGACTGTACTCCAAGGGATATTCAGTGACTTGGAAATTTTCTTGTATCCGTCTCCTGACTTGTGCTTTTCGTGGAGTTGCTTGGAGTGTTCTGTTGTCTGCACGGTGTAGTTTTTGCCAGGATACTGACCCATCAGCAGCTGGAGCTTCCAGATATTACAGCACTGTATTACTCAATAACCGCAGGGAGGCAGGGTGGGGGTGGGTCCCAGGAAGATGGTGTCCCATGCTCAAGTTCAAACGAGGGGCGACGTTTGTCAGAATGGGCGGGGGGGGATTTACCTTTGGGGTGGCAGCAGGGGAGTGGCATTCCCTCCTCGCCACCCCTCCCACAAGGCGGCACTCCCCACCCAAAGAATGCAGGACTGACGCTGTGCTCTCCTCTGCAGACGGATCGGGCGAGGACTGGGCCCCCTCCCTCCCCAACCGGACGGCCGACTCGTTCCTGGTGGACGATCAGGGTAAGGAAACGCATCCCCACCCGCCAGATAGTGCAGTGACTGGCTGGGTGGATGGATGTTCAACTCCAAAAAGAGTCGTCTATGGGATCTCCCTGTGCGTTTTGCGAGTTTCGTGGGGCCGTCTCTCGATTCCCTACACTCCTTCACTGGGGGGGTGGAAACTGGGGTTCTGTCACATCAACCCCACACCTAGGCTGTAAAGAAAAACACTGACCCTCGCTCTCTCTTTCCCCTCTGCCTTCCTCATGCTATCATTTAATCTCTCCTCATCCCTACCTCGTCCCCTCCTCTCCCCTTCCTCTATCCATCTCCCCATCTCCCCTCCTCTCCCCCTCCATCCTCTCCTCCCCTCATTCCTCTCTTCCTTCTCCCCTCCCTCTCTCCTCTCCCCTTCCTCTTCCTCGCATCTCTCCCTCCCCCACCCCTCCCTCCTCTCCTCCCCGTCCCTCTCCTCCCCGTCCCTCTCCTCCCCGTCCCTCTCCTCCCCTCCCTCTCTCCTCTCCCCTTCCTCTTCCTTGCATCTCTCCCTCCCCCACCCCTCCCTCTTCTCCTCCCCGTCCCTCTCCTCCCCTCCCTCTCTCCTCTCCCCTTCCTCTTCCTCACATCTCTCCCTCCCCCACCCCCCCTCCTCTCCTCCCCGTCCCTCTCCTCCCCGTCCCTCTCCTCCCCTCCCTCTCTCCTCTCCCCTTCCTCTTCCTCGCATCTCTCCCTCCCCCACCCCTCCCTCCTCTCCTCCCCATCCCTCTCCTCCCCTCCCTCTCTCCTCTCCCCTTCCTCTTCCTCACATCTCTCCCTCCCCCACCCCTCCCTCCTCTCCTCCCCGTCCCTCTCCTCCCCTCCCTCTCTCCTCTCCCCTTCCTCTTCCTCGCATCTCTCTCCCCCCACCCCTCCCTCCTCTCTTTCACTCTGTCCCTCCCCTCTCCTTCCTCACATTTCGCTCCCCTCACCCCTCCCCTCCCCTCTCCTCCCCGTCCCTCTCCTCTTCTCCCTCCGTCCCTACAGACTTGTCCCGGGCCTCATCGTTCTCCAGCACCGATGGGATAAGTTCCGGGAAGTTACGCAACGCCTTCAGAATGGTAGGTGTGGAGTGCGAGTGGGTATTTTTAGAGGTGGGCCTGGGTAGGGAGTGGGGGAGGGAGGGAGTTAGGAGAGGAGTGTGATGGGGAAGGAGAGAACAGTGGGAGCTGTTGAGGGTCTTGGAAAGTGTAAAGCAGGCAGTGAGGGGATGTGAGAGGAGAGGGGCGGATTAGGGTGGGAGGCAAATGGGGGGGGGGGGGTTGGTGGAATTAGGGAGGATGGGATCTGAAGTGCAGAGGGTTCCTGGGGAGGCGGGAAGGGTGAGGGGGACAGATGAGGAGCGAGGGGGGAATTGAGGAAGTAGGAAAGGAGGCTGTATCTAGTCAGACTGTACCCCGGGAGATGATGGGTCACCCTGGTGGGATCTCCCTGTGCAGTAACACCCTCACGGCCTCTGATTCTGCCCCTGTCTCTCCGCAGGCCTTCACAGGATCGCCCAAGAAAGGTAAACTGAGATGTGCGAACTCCCTGCTTAATTACCGTCCCAGTCCTTCTCGGAAAGCAGGGATCTCTATTTCCCTTCGACACAAAGTACACCGCAGATGCTGGGGTCAAAGCCACCCGTACAACAGGCTGGAGGAACTCAGCAGGTCGAGCAGCGTCCGTGGAAACGAGCGGTCAACGTATCGGGCCAAGACCCTTGGCTGTTGACTGTTGGTTTCCACGGATGCTGCCCGACCTGCTGAGTTCCTCCAGCTTGTTGTACGTGTTCCTCTCTCTCTCCCCCCCACGTCTGCTACCCCGTTTGCATATCCCCCTGCCCCTCTCGCTCCTGGTACGACGCGTTTCTGACGGGGCAATTCCGAACCTCCCGCCCTGGCGCCCCACGTCTGCACGGGGTACAGACTGCTCCTGGTCCCCCAACCTCGCAACCCACTGTACCCGTCCACCCAGGTGTCACCCCTCCTTGATCTCCTTTCCCCTGGGGGCGGAGGGTGCGAAGAATTAAAAACTTGCCACGCCTCCACCTCCATTTCTACAGGAGGGGAGCCGAGACTCAGTTACGCTTCTTGCAGATGGTGTTTGCGTTTCCGGAATTGCTCATTCCTGGGGAGTTAGGATCCTGCCATTCCCCCGGGGCTTCTCTGGACGAGCGAGAACCCCCAACTCCTGCCCCCCCCATTCAGAGGGCATGTCCCATCCAAGGGCAGCAATGTGAACGTCGGGATTTCTTTCGGCCCCCACCCTCGGGATCGCCCGTGGCAACCAGGCCCCCTCATTGTCCTGAACAGCCGACACCCCCACTCTGGGATGGGAACCCTGGTTGTAGACTCCGCAGTCCCTGGGGTTAGTGTCACCAACCTGGTTCGGCTCGGTAATCGTCTCTCCACACCACCGTTTACCCACCCGCATGCTCCAACCTCTCAGCTGCAGAGCCCGACATCGACGATGGATACGAAGACATTGACGACATCATCAAGGCGCCGAAACTGGGTACGTGAGATTAGTGACTCTCCACTCCCACACTTCTCTCACTTCCTCGTTCTGTCCCTCCATCCTCCGACCCCGGTTGTCTCTCCTCCGTTCCTCTCCACAGCTCCCCTCCTACCTTTCTCTCCTTCTTCCCCTCTTCCCTTATCAACCCCCTTCACTGCCTCCCTGTCCCTTCCTCCCCCCTCAGCCCCTCCTCTTCACCCTCACCCCTCCTCTCCAAACCCTCCTCAACTCCTCTCCCCTTAACCTCTTTCACCCACATCACCCTCTCTCCCTGCTCACTCTCCTCCCCCTTACGCTCTCTCCCCTCCTCACTCCCTCCGCCCCCTCACCTCACCCTCTCACTCCCTCACCCTCTCTCCCCGCACACCCTCTCTCCCCCTCACCCTCTCTCTCCCCCTCACCCTCCCTCCGCCCCCTCACCTCACCCTCTCACTCCCACCCTCTCCCTCCCCGCACACCCTCTCTCTCCCCGCACACCCTCTCTCCCCGCACACCCTCTCTCTCCCCGCACACTCTCCCCGCACACCCTCTCTCTCCCCGCACACCCTCTCTCTCCCCGCACACCCTCTCTCCCTGCACACCCTCTCTCCCCGCACACCCTCTCTCCCCGCACACCCTCTCTCTCCCCGCACACCCTCTCTCTCCCCGCACACCCTCTCTCTCCCCGCACACCCTCTCTCTCCCCGCACACCCTCTCTCCCCGCACACCCTCTCTCCCCGCACACCCTCTCTCCCCGCACACCCTCTCTCTCCCCGCACACCCTCTCTCTCCCCGCACACCCTCTCTCTCCCCGCACACCCTCTCTCTCCCCGCACACTCTCCCCGCACACCCTCTCTCTCCCCGCACACCCTCTCTCCCCGCACACCCTCTCTCTCCCCGCACACTCTCCCCGCACACCCTCTCTCTCCCCGCACACCCTCTCTCCCCGCACACCCTCTCTCTCCCCGCACACCCTCTCTCTCCCCGCACACCCTCTCTCCCCGCACACTCTCCCCGCACACCCTCTCTCTCCCCGCACACCTTCTCTCTCCCCCCACACCCTCTCTCTCCCCTCTCTCTCTCCCCCTCACCCTCCCTCCACCCCCTCACCTCACCCTCTCTCCCCACCCTCTCTCCTACTCACTCTCCTCCCGCTCACCCTCACTCCCCCTCACCCTCTCTCCCCTCCTCACTCTTCCGCATTCCTCTTTCCCCCTTCCATTGCTGCAAACCCGTCTCTGCCTCCTCTGACAGCTCTCCCTCTCCCCACCCTCTCCCCACCCTCTCTCCCCCACCCTCTCTCCCCCCACCCTCTCTCCCCCACCCTCTCTCCCCACCCTCTCTCCCCCACCCTCTCTCTCCCCACACCACCCTCTCTACCCCACCCTCTCTCTCCCACTCTCTCCCCACCCCACCCTCTCTCCCCCCACCCTCTCTCTCCCCACCCCACCCTCTCTACCCCACCCTCTCCCCACCCTCTCTCCCCCACCCTCTCACCCCACCCCACCCTCTCTCCCCACCCCACCCTCTCTACCCCCACCCTCTCTTCCCCACCCTCTCTCCCCCACCCTCTCTCTCCCCCACCCTCTCTCCCCACCCTCTCTCCCCACCCTCTCTCCCCCACCCTCTCTCCCCACCCTCTCTCTCCCCACCCCACCCTCTCTCTCCCCACCCCACCCTCTCTCTCCCACCCTCTCTACCCCCACCCCTCTCTCCCCCACCCTCTCTCCCCCACCCTCTCTCCCCACCCTCTCTCTCCCCACCCCACCCTCTCTCTCCCACCCTCTCTCCCCCCACCCTCTCTCCACTCCTCACTCTCCCCCTCACCCTCTCTCCTCCTCACTCTCCTCCCGCTCACCCTCACTCTCCCCTCACCCTCTCTCCCCTCCTCACTCTTCCGCATTCCTCTTTCCCCCTTCCACTGCTGCAAACCCCATCTCTGCCTCCTCTGACAGCTCTCTCTCTCTCTGCAGGTTTCAATTTCCGAGTGTCGAAGCCGAAGGGGCCACGAGACCCCCCCCTGGAGTGGGCTCAGTACGGTCGATGACAGGGGAGGGGGGCCCGGGCGTCTGCCCCTCCCCATCGGGGTGGGGTGGGTGTAAACTCAGTAAAAAGCTTTTGTCTGATTCCCGGCGTACTGCGTCTGTCTAACCGCGGTTCCACGCGGGCGGAGAGGGGGGAGTCCGTGTTTGCGACTGGGGCAGGCATTGGGGGGTCTGGCTTTATTGGTTAATTATTGTCACATGTACCAAGATACAGCAATAATCTTGCACTCTGTTCATACTGATCAGATCATTACACAGAGCATTGAGGTAGAACAAGGTCAAACAATAACAGGAAGCAGAATAAAGAATTACAGTCACAGAGAGAGTGCAGTGCAGATGGGTCTTATTACCCAAGGTCACAACGAGGTTGATCGTGAGATTAAGGTTCATCTTATCGTAGTAGGAGACTACATAGTCTGATAGCATCGGGGTAGAATCTGTCCCTGAGCTGGTTGGACGGGCTTTCAAGCTTTTGTATCTTCTGCCCGATGGGAGGGGGGAGAAGAGGGATTTGGAAGTGTAGGCAGAGTCCGCGGAGGGGAGGCTGGTTTCTGTGATGTGCTGAGCTGCGCCCACAACTCTCTGCGGTTCCTCATGCTCACGGGCAGAGCGGTGACTGTACCAAGTCGTGTGGATAGGGTGCTGTCTACGGTGCACCTAAAGGCCTGGTGGGTGTCTGGGTCTGGGACAGGCAGAGGGGATCTCGGACTGCAGCAGACAGAGGCAGAGTCAGGTGGTGGGCATCTGGGCAGGTGCGTGCACGTGTGCATGGTGGGTGTGCGTGTGTGTGTTTGGGGTGTCTGCCCTTCCACGTCCCGAAGAATGTGCAAGGTTCTCCCCACATGGCAGTCAACCCCCCCACCTCAGATTCTCCCCCTCCCCTCACCCCCATACAGGGGTGGGGGTAATGGTTAATTGTGGGAGGAATCCGGAGCACGCAGGGAAACCCGTGGGGACACAGGGAGAATGTGCTAATTCCACATACAAAGTCACACAATAGAGACACATACAGTCACACACACACACACACACACACACACACACACACACACACACACAAGTAGACACACACAGTCTCATAAACACTGACACACACAAATAGACACATACAGTCCCTCTCTCACACATAGTCACAAACACACACACACACGCACAATTACAGACACAGTTACACATACACGTCACACAATACAGACACATATAGTCACACAAATACACACAAATACAGTCTTCACACACACCCAATTACAGACGCAGTCACACACACACACACTGTGGTTGGGATGGAACCGGGGTCTCTGGAATCCTGGGGCAGTGACTCCTTTAGTTGCTCCTAGTGTGTTTAATAATATCCATCAAATGGTGAAGTGAGGGTGTGTGCACAAGAGCAGCCTGGGGGATCTGCGTTTCCGAGAGTTCCCAGTGGCCCAGAGCGGAGAGAAACATTTTAAAACACAAGCTTTCACTCATTCCGTGATCACGGGCTTTATACTGGCTGTGCGCGGTGAATTCTGTCTTCACGTGTCAGGGTTGCACAGCAAGGAGTGCTGCGAGCTCTGTGCGCAGGAGAGCCAGGTTCGATCCCACCGGCCTCCTCCGCCACTGTGTGTGTCTGCGTGTGCGTGTGTGTGTGTGTGTGTGTGTGTGTGTGTGTGTGTGTGTGTGCGTGTGTATCTGCATGTGCATGTGCGTGTGCATGGTGGGTGTGTGTGTGTGTGCGTGTGTATCTGCATGTGCATGTGCGTGTGCATGGTGGGTGTGTGTGTGTGAGAGTCTGTGTGCATGGTGGGTGTGTGCTTATGTGTGTGTGTCTGCGTGTGCGTGCCTGTGTGCATGGTGGATGTGTGTGCGCGTGTGTGTCTGCGTACACATGTCTGTGTGCATGGTGGGTGTGTGTCTGCGTGTGTGTGTATGTGTGTGTGTCTGTGTGTGCGTGTCTGTGTGCATGGTGGGTGTGTGCGTGTGCGTGTGTGTCTGCATGTGCGTGTCTGTGTGCATGGTGGGTGTGTGTTTGTGCGTGTGCACGTCTGTGTGCATGGGTGTGTGTGTGTGCGTGTGTGTCTCTGTGTGCATGGTGTGTGTGTGTGCGTGTCTGTGTGCATGGCGGGTGTCTGTGTGCATTCTGTGTGTGTGTGTGTGTGTGTGTGTGTGTGTGACTCTGTGTGTGCGTGTGTGTCTGCGTGTGCGTGTCTGTGTGCGTGGTGGGTGTGTGTGCGCATGCGTCTCTGGGTGCACGTTTCTGTGTGCATGGTGGGTGTGTGTTTGTGTGTGTGCACGTCTGTGTGCATGGGTGTGTGTGTGCATGTGTGTCTCTGTGTGCATGGTGTGTGCGTGTGTGTGTCTGTGCGCATGGTGCGTATCTGTGTGCATGGTGGGTGTGTGTGTGTGCGTGTGTGTCTGCGTGTGCATGTCTGTGCATGGTGGGTGTGTGTGCGTGTGTCCACGTGTGCGTGCCTGTGTGCATGGTGGATGTGTGTATGTGCGCGTGTGTGTCTGCGTGTGCGCGTGTCTGTGTGCATGGTGGGTGTGTGTGTGCGCGTGTCTGTGTGTGCGTGTCTACTTGTCCGTGTCTGTGTGCATGGTGTGTGTGTGTGCGCGTGTGTGTCTGCGTGCACGTCTCTGTGTGCATGGTGGGTGTGTCTGTGTGCATGGTGGGTGTGTGTGCGTGCACGTGTCTGAGTGCATGGTGGGTGTGTGGGTGTGGGTGCGTGTGTGTCTGTGTGTGCATATCTGTGTGCATGGTGGGTGTGTGTGCATGTGTCTGTGTGCATGGTGCATATCTGTGTGCATGGTGGGGGTGTGTGTGCGTGTGTGTCTGCGTGTGCGTGTCTGTGCATGGTGGGTGGGTGCGTGTCTGTGTGTATGGTGGGTGTGTGTATGTGAGTGTCTGTCTGCATGGTGGGTGTGTGTGTGTGCATGTGTCTGTGTGCATTGTGTGTGCGTGTGTGTCTGCATGTGTGTGTCTGTGCGCAAGGTGGGTGTGTGTGTGCATGTGTCCGTGTGCAAGGTGGGTGTGTGTGCATGTGTCTGTGTGCATGGTGCGTATCTGTGTGCATGGTGGGGGTGTGTGTGTGCGTGTGTGTGTCTGCGTGTGCGTGTCTGTGTGCATGGTGGGTGTGTGTGCATGTGTCTGTGTGCATGGTGGGGGTGTGTGTGTGTGCGTGTGTGTGTCTGCGTGTGCGTGTCTGTGTGCATGGTGCGTGCGTGTGTGTCTGTGGGCATGCTGGGTGTATGTGTGTGTGCGTCTGTGTGTGTGCGTGCATGGTAGGTGGGTGCGTGTCTGTGTGCATGGTGGGTGTGTGTGTGCGCGTCTGTGTCTGCGTGCACGTGTCTGTGTGCGTATGTGTGGGTGTGTATGTGTGAGTGTTTGTGCATGGTGGGTGTGTGTTTTCTGTGTGCATGGTGGGTGTGTGTGCGTGTCTGTATACATGGTGGGTGGGTGTGTGCGTGAGTGTGTCTGCATGTGGGTGTGGATGCGTGTGTGTCTGCGTGCATTGTGGGTGTGCGTGTGCGTGTCTGTGTGCATGGTGGGTGTGTGTATGTGCATGTGTCTGTGTGCATCGTAGGGGTGTGTATGTGCGTGTGTCTGTGCATGGTATGTGTGCATGTGTGTCTGCTTGTTCGTGTCTGAGTGCATGGTGGGTGTGTGGGTGTGGGTGCGTGTGTGTCTGCATGTGTGTATCTGTGTGCATGGTGGGTGTGTGTGCGTGTGCGCATGTGTGTGTGTCTGCGTGTGCGTGCCTGTGTGCATGGTGGATGTGTGTGCGCGTGTGTGTCTGCGTACACATGTCTGTGTGCATGGTGGGTGTGTGTCTGCGTGTGTGTGTATGTGTGTGTGTCTGTGTGTGCGTGTCTGTGTGCATGGTGGGTGTGTGCGTGTGTGTCTGCATGTGCGTGTCTGTGTGCATGGTGGGTGTGTGTTTGTGCGTGTGCACGTCTGTGTGCATGGGTGTGTGTGTGCGTGTGTGTCTCTGTGTGCATGGTGTGTGTGTGTGCGTGTCTGTGTGCATGGCGGGTGTCTGTGTGCATTCTGTGTGTGTGTGTGTGTGTGTGTGTGTGTGTGTGACTCTGTGTGTGCGTGTGTGTCTGCGTGTGCGTGTCTGTGTGCGTGGTGGGTGTGTGTGCGCATGCGTCTCTGGGTGCACGTTTCTGTGTGCATGGTGGGTGTGTGTTTGTGTGTGTGCACGTCTGTGTGCATGGGTGTGTGTGTGCATGTGTGTCTCTGTGTGCATGGTGTGTGCGTGTGTGTGTCTGTGCGCATGGTGGGTGTGTGTGTGCATGTGTCTGTGAGCATGGTGGGTGTGTGTGCATGTGTCTGTGTGCATGGTGCGTATCTGTGTGCATGGTGGGTGTGTGTGTGTGCGTGTGTGTCTGCGTGTGCATGTCTGTGCATGGTGGGTGTGTGTGCGTGTGTCCACGTGTGCGTGCCTGTGTGCATGGTGGATGTGTGTATGTGCGCGTGTGTGTCTGCGTGTGCGCGTGTCTGTGTGCATGGTGGGTGTGTGTGTGCGCGTGTCTGTGTGTGCGTGTCTACTTGTCCGTGTCTGTGTGCATGGTGTGTGTGTGTGCGCGTGTGTGTCTGCGTGCACGTCTCTGTGTGCATGGTGGGTGTGTCTGTGTGCATGGTGGGTGTGTGTGCGTGCACGTGTCTGAGTGCATGGTGGGTGTGTGGGTGTGGGTGCGTGTGTGTCTGTGTGTGCATATCTGTGTGCATGGTGGGTGTGTGTGCATGTGTCTGTGTGCATGGTGCATATCTGTGTGCATGGTGGGGGTGTGTGTGCGTGTGTGTCTGCGTGTGCGTGTCTGTGCATGGTGGGTGGGTGCGTGTCTGTGTGCATGGTGGGTGTGTCTGTGTGCATGGTGGGTGTGTGTGCGTGCACGTGTCTGAGTGCATGGTGGGTGTGTGGGTGTGGGTGCGTGTGTGTCTGTGTGTGCATATCTGTGTGCATGGTGGGTGTGTGTGCATGTGTCTGTGTGCATGGTGCATATCTGTGTGCATGGTGGGGGTGTGTGTGCGTGTGTGTCTGCGTGTGCGTGTCTGTGCATGGTGGGTGGGTGCGTGTCTGTGTGTATGGTGGGTGTGTGTATGTGAGTGTCTGTCTGCATGGTGGGTGTGTGTGTGTGCATGTGTCTGTGTGCATTGTGTGTGCGTGTGTGTCTGCATGTGTGTGTCTGTGCGCAAGGTGGGTGTGTGTGTGCATGTGTCCGTGTGCAAGGTGGGTGTGTGTGCATGTGTCTGTGTGCATGGTGCGTATCTGTGTGCATGGTGGGGGTGTGTGTGTGCGTGTGTGTGTCTGCGTGTGCGTGTCTGTGTGCATGGTGGGTGTGTGTGCATGTGTCTGTGTGCATGGTGGGGGTGTGTGTGTGTGCGTGTGTGTGTCTGCGTGTGCGTGTCTGTGTGCATGGTGCGTGCGTGTGTGTCTGTGGGCATGCTGGGTGTATGTGTGTGTGCGTCTGTGTGTGTGCGTGCATGGTAGGTGGGTGCGTGTCTGTGTGCATGGTGGGTGTGTGTGTGCGCGTCTGTGTCTGCGTGCACGTGTCTGTGTGCGTATGTGTGGGTGTGTATGTGTGAGTGTTTGTGCATGGTGGGTGTGTGTTTTCTGTGTGCATGGTGGGTGTGTGTGCGTGTCTGTATACATGGTGGGTGGGTGTGTGCGTGAGTGTGTCTGCATGTGGGTGTGGATGCGTGTGTGTCTGCGTGCATTGTGGGTGTGCGTGTGCGTGTCTGTGTGCATGGTGGGTGTGTGTATGTGCATGTGTCTGTGTGCATCGTAGGGGTGTGTATGTGCGTGTGTCTGTGCATGGTATGTGTGCATGTGTGTCTGCTTGTTCGTGTCTGAGTGCATGGTGGGTGTGTGGGTGTGGGTGCGTGTGTGTCTGCATGT